>NW_027331639.1:300000-447806 GCF_022965805.1 Primulina eburnea
ACAAGTTCAATGCTAAAATCTACCTCTCGGACCGGAGGTAATCCTGGGATTTCATCTGGAAAAATATCTGGAAATTCCCGTACTACTGGCAGATCTGCCAATGCCGGGCTCGACTTCTGCATATCTACAGCATAAATAAAGAAACCATCTGCTCCTTTTTGTAACAATCTGTTCATAGTAAGAGCCGAAATCAAGGGAATCCGAGATCTGGAACCCTTCCCGTAGAATTTCCACTCGTCTGTCATCTCGGGTCTGAATCTGACAATCTTATGGAAACAATCTACAGTGGCTCTGTACTTCGTTAGCATGTCAATACCGACTATACAATCAAAATCAGCTAGACCCAATACTATACAATCTAGGTCAATCTCATGCCCCTCAAACTGTAGAATGCAATGTTTAACCGTAGTTACAGATATCAATCCACTTCCCAACGGAGAATTAATAGATACAACCTCTAACAAAGACTCAACAGGCAATGAATGCAACAATGCAAATCGCTCTGAAATGAATGTATGCGATGCGCCTGTATCTATCAATATATAAGCAGGATAACCATAAAGAGAGCAGTTACCTGCTATAACATCATCTGGTGCATCTTGTGCTTGCTCTTCTGTCAATGCAAACACTTGAGCCTGTTGCCTCGGAGGTTGACTCACTGTCTGACTACCACGAGCTCTGGGTTGAGTCGGTGCTGGTGGAGGCTGGAAAGAGTGAACTGATGATGCCTGCCGCTCAAACTGAGGTACTGGCCCAGATGCTCGTCCACTCTGGGCTGGCTGTACACTCCTCTGTGGGCAGACTTTGGCAAAATGCCCCGGTTGCCTACAAATATTGCATCGGCCTGTAACTCCCTGGCACTGTTCAGTCGCATGTTTTCCTCCACAGGAACTACAATAAACACCTGAATACCTGGTACTCTGATCAAAACCAGTCTGTCTTGAACCACTGGAGCTTGAAGAGCTGCTCCCAGGTCTTTTAAACTGTTTCCCCTTCGCCTTCAGCTGTTCCTTTCTGCCACTGCTACTACCACCACTATCAAATCTTGGAGGAGGAGATTGCACTGAAGGTTGTGGTGGTCTTGGCGCAGGAGCAACATATGGAGCACTCCGCTGTCTTATCAACCCTACTTCTGCACCCTTGGCTCGATTCAATGCATCCGCAAAGTTATTAGGTCTTCCCGTGTTTACCAACGTAAAGATGTCTGGATTTAAGCCATTTATGAATTGGTCCGCCATCGCCTCGTCACTACCTGAAACATGGGGTGCAAAACGAAGCAAAGAAGAGAATTTGGCAACGTACTCCTCAATGTTCAGTGGCCCTTGCCTCAAGTTTGCAAATTCAGCGCCTTTATCTTTACGGTAGGATACAGGAAAGAAACGCAGATAGAACTCCGTCTTGAACACTTTCCATGTAATTTCTGTACCACGTTGCTCTAGTGCTCTTCTCATGTTCAACCACCAGTTCTTGGCTATGTCTTGCAGTTGATGGCCAATGAGTTTTATTCTCTTCTCGTCACTGTACTCCAAAGAGTCGAATAACATTTCAATGTCCTCAAGCCAACTTTCGCACTCGATGGCATTCTCGGTACCTTTTAATGAGGGAGGTCGAAAGGATTGGAATCGCTTCAGCAACGTCTCCATAGGGGTCGCCGTAACATCCATAGGATCTCCGGATGTGCTCCCCTGTTCTGGTGCTGTGGGTCGTAGAGGTACGACTGCTCTTCTAGGAGGCATGTATCTAATAATCCAACTGATTAGTACACAAGATATACAACTGTCTCAGCCCTCCTCTAGTCAGTTACCTCTAATCTAGAATCGGTTCCGATTCAGTTTATCACATGTTATAATCGATCAAATAACAACAACATGTAATAAGGAAAGCAATAAACATGCTAGCACATCATAAGCAAGGAAGAAGACTTGATCTACCCCGCTCATCCTATCCTATCTTAGTCTAAAGGAACTATCACTCTGATACCACCTGTTGTGGGGACCCGGGCTCTAATTCTTTTTCTTGGGATTAAATGGATCGTTATTATAAAACATGGGTCAAATTTTTTCTTTTTACATAAAAACACCTGTAACCAAACAAGCATACATTCTTTATTTAATTTACAACATACAACATACAATACATGTCTTATTCTGTATGTTCTCAACTAACTAGTAATAAAAGACAGTACATAATAAAAGATAACTACTGGTCCATCTGCTATGCCCGTGATCTCCACTCTAACACGATCATCTCTGTCTCGACCCAGATCCTGCCCCACCTGTTGTTATGCACACATACAGACATAACAACAGCCGGAAAACCGGTGAGAACAAATCCCAGTATAAACATGTATACATGCAGTAAAACAATCTAAAACATGCAACATGCTAATATGAATGACATGCATATATAATCATGCAATGCGAGTCTAATCATGTCTAGATGCGACTCGACTAGAACTCTAGGGATCCCGTTGTGAATAAGACGGCACTGTCTGTCACCTACCCTCCCAATCGAGGTGCTGTCCGTCTTATTCCTAGACTTCGGCCTGATCTGTATCCGCGTCTACAATAGGGGCGGTGATCTTCCCCTAAGCTGTGATATCGCCGAACGTCTAGTAGTCTGACTGATCTCCAGACTGTCCTATCTTAATGCATGAATACACAATCTGTAAACAAGCAAAATCATTCTAATGCAATGCCACATGATCTGTAAACAAAGCATAGCAAGATTTGTATACAAGTTCTATAAACAATCATAATCATATCAAGATATAATCAATAAAACAAGTATGTGATTTTGGTTGGGAAACTCAAATGTGATCTCATTTGAGTCGTGATTCCCCAAACAAAACATGAACTATACCTTTCGTCGCACAGTTGCTGTCACGGTTGACACTACGAATCTGAAATGGAAATGTTGATACAAAATCTATCAATCTCTTATCTAATCAACACATATCCAAGTTACTACGTGATCTCGATACAATTTGACGGCACAACGACGTATATTCTTAACACCGGTCAATCCAAATCTCACCAGATATCAACACTATAACATTCTCAACTCATAATCGAATCATATACATAAAACCATACTCAAAATCAGTACAGTTTACTTCTAAACATGCTGAAATTCATAATAATTGCGTACGATATCTGTTCTTCGATCTGTTTACCAATATATCATGCTCAATATGTCAAGAACATAATATAACTATCATATTCCAATTCCTCTAACATCTAAATCGTGAAACTTGCTAGAATTAAACAATACTTACATCAGTTGTAGCTTTCAAAGCAAGGAACACAATTCTTAACTCGGAATATGATTTGGATGGCTAAATCGTACACAACTTAAGAATCAAAGTGAAGAATTTGAAAAGGCTTGGAGAGGAATTTCGGTTCTCTTGCTGGAAGCTGAAGAATGAGTGAATCGGCACTAATTGTATATATATACTAGGCCACATGTCACGATGAGAATGAGAGTGGATTTCTCGGAAGTATGACCGCGGGTGCGGCAACACTAGGAGCGCGGGTGCGCTGAGCTCTCGGCAGGACTTTTTATTTTTCACAAGTGATGACCGCGGGTGCGGTCATGTAAATACCGCGGTTGCGGTGTCTGTTCGCACAATTTCACCAAATTTTCTATCGATGCACCGCGGGTGCGGTCCTTCCTGCACCGCGGGTGCGGTGTGGCTTCGGCCCTACTGTTCAAAATCTCATAATTCATGCATTCTTATCTATACAAGTCTAACATCAATAATACTGATAATTCTCGAGCCTTACAATCTCTATAGATCTGCATCCCAATACAAAAGATGCTTCACCCAAGTCCTGCATCGAGAACTTACTCGCTAACCATATCTTAGTTGATTGCAACATTCCTACATCATTCCCAATGAGTAGAATGTCATCAACATAAAGCACCAGGAATGTCACAACACTCCCACTGACCTTCTTATACACACAGGGTCCCTCATGATTCTTAGTAAATCAAACTCTTTGATTGTACTATCGAATCTAAGGTTCCAACTCCTTGATGCCTGCTTAAGATCATAAATAGATCTCTGAAGTTTGCATACCATATGCTCACTTCCGATAGATGTAAACCCTTCAGGTTGAGACATGTAAATCACTTTCTTAAAATCCCCATTAAGAAAGACTGTCTTAACATCCATCTGCCATATCTCATAGTCATACCATGCAGCTATGGCTAGCAAAATCCTTATGGACTTGAACATTGCAATTGGAGAAAAGGTTTCCTCAAAGTCAACTCCTTGTCTTTGAGTATATCCTTTTGCCACCAATCGCGCTTTGAAGGTCAATACCTTCCCATCCGTCCCAAGTCCCTATGGGAACCGTTCCCTCAGGTGGATCTATAAGATCCCACACTTGGTTCGAATGCATGGAATTCATCTCAGATTCCATCGCTTCAAGCCACTTGGATGAATCGGCTTCAGATAATGCTTCCTTGAAGGTCCTTGGATCACATCCATGGTTAGGCTCATCATGGCCCTCTTCAAGAAGCAAACCATACCTCATAGGTGGTCTCGAGACTTTCTCGGATTTTCTAGGAGCTTGTATCTCCTCTCTTGGCTCTTCGGGTGTGGGTTCTTCAATTGTGGGTGTCTCTCGAACCTCTTCGAGTTCTATCATCTCCCCTTTTCTATCCAATAGAAATTCCTTTTCCAAAAAGGTTGCATTCCTAGAAACAAACACCTTTGTTTCTTGGGGATGATAGAAGTAGTATCCAACCGAATTCATTGGATATCCCACAAAGTAATATAAAATGGATCGACTATCCAATTTATCTCCCACTACCTGCTTCATAAGCAGGGCACCCCCATATTATAAGATAAGAATACTTAGGAGGCTTACCCCATCCATATCTCATATGGTGTATGCCTTTGAATGGACATTTAGTGGAATATCTTTTAATTTTAAGTTATAGAGATCGTTTTCAAGTTCTCAAGTACCAATAAAACATTCATTCATGTAAATGTTGCAAACACCTTTGCAAAATAAACAAGAATATCCATTTTTATCACAATAGAAATGGAAACTATGTTTTTCACCAAAATGGTACAAACAAAACATCTCTTAAAAAATAACTTAAAATCATTGTTCAACAATAAGTAAACATTTCTTAAGGTCTTGGCAGCAACTCTTGCTCCATAGCCATTCTCAAGAAGGTCACACCTTCCTTAAGCATTCTACTTCTTCCCATCACCTGTAACCCATTACAGAGATGTGAGTCATAACCGGTATCTAATACCCAAGAAGTAGAGTTAATTGAAATGTTTACTTCAATTTAGAACATACCATTTCCAGAACTCTTCTGGGCCAGATATTCTTTGCAATTACGCATCCAATGTCCAGGCTTCTTGCAGTGATGACATACATCATCAGTCTTGTCAGCCTTAACTGGTCTGGCTGCCTCAACGGGATTCGGAGAATGCCTCAACAAGGGCACGTTCTTCTTGGGACGTTGGAAAGAACTCTTCTTTCCCTTCCCATGTGGATCAATCTTCGTACCAGATGAAGAACCCACATAAAGAACCAACTTCTCTTTCTTGATGGTGGATTCATACGTAACAAGCATGTTTACCAACTCCTCAAGGGTCGGTTCCATCTTGTTTATGTTGAAGTTCACCACAAAAGGATCAAATGAGCTAGGCAGCGATAACAGCAACACGTCGGTGGTCAACTCCGAAGGCAAGATCAAATCCATGCCAACGAGCTTGTCCATGAGCCCAATCACCTTTAGGCCATGCTCATGGACCGAGGCCCCATCTCGCATGCGCAAAGTGATCAGCTCCTTGACGGTAGCATGCCTGAGAGGACGCGTTTGCTCTCCAAAGAGCTCCTTGAGGTGCAAATGAATGTCAGCAGCACTCTTTGCACCCTCAAAACGCCTCTGCAGCTCATCATTCATAGAAGTCAGCATATAACACCCTGCTATCAAGTCATGGTCACACCATTCCTTGTAAGCCTGCAATTCCTCAGGAGTGCAGTCAGTCGGAGCCTCAACAGGGGGCGACTCATTCAGTGTATATGCTACCATTTCCGAATTCAAGACGATTTTTAGGTTTCTTAGCCAAGTGAGGTAATTAGGTCCAGTTAATATGTTTTTGTCGAGTATTACGGATATTGGATTGCGAAGCGATGACATTGTCAATTTGTACTGAAAAGTAAAAACAGATAAATGTTGATGACTATTTTAAAATATTTAGTAAGATATGAAGTTTGGACTTTTACTTCATAAATATTGGCTCCCACTGTTTTGACATCTTTCACTACCCTCTAGTGAAAGCGGGAAACTCCTTTCCTCAGTAGGTACGTAAGGTCCAATTAGCGAATTATGATCCCGAATAATATCAGCCAATCACAATTCCTAAAAGGTAGTTTCCAATTGCATCACAATGCAACCCTCTACGTAAACTTTTGTCTCACGTTTGATTAGGACCCAATAATATGACGTCGTTCATCTTCACGTGTCAAGCCTTACCCATCGATGTTGAACCTTAATGGACGGTCGCCATGAGTTCTCTCAATAATATGAGCCAAAATCATGGGAGTTCCACGTAGTTCACATCACCATGTCAATGGATGTCACAGCTTTCCGGCACCCAGGGCCCCCCCAATAATATGAGCCGAGCCATGAGTACGGGTAGCGTTCATCATGCATCCATTGTCGATAGAAGACAAGGAAATTATAAAAAAAATTATAATTCCTCTTTTCGGGCTTGATATTAATTTTGAATCTTATTCAAAATGAGGGTTTTTAATTTTGAAAGGTCTCATGCAACTTTGTTATTATCATAATAATAACGCACATACTCATTATTTATAACATATCATGCATATATTATAAACAGTAAACAAACAAGGATGATCTATCGCTCCAATACTAATGGCCCGTGTGAGCTAAACACGGGCCTAGGTCCAATCCTAGGGAAATGCATGGGATGCAAATGCAACATTTACATAAGTTTCCAATATTTACATGTCTTCGATCTTCATAATCATCATGGCCACCATCTTCCAATCTTGATCATCCACTATACTAATATTTACAAATAAATATCCATGGCAAATAGGGATACATCTCATGGGGTGGGAACGGGCCATAAACCAAGCCCACTTTAAATTTGATAATTATTACAATCATTCAACACAAAATATCCTAGCATACACCTAGCAAATTGGGCTTGGGCTTTTGATCATCCTTCATGCATAATATCACATATCATATACCATCAATTAATTATCACAATAATTAATTGATTCAATATTATATATCTTGATCCAATCACTAACCGCCACGATTATAAACTAAATTAACAAAGTATACAAACACCTTTGTCTACTTTCAAATTAATTTATTTATAACCGAATTTCTTGTAAATCACCATTTACTATAAATATTTAAAATCCAACTTAAAATATTTATTTCATGAGAAAATATTTGCAACTTTTGTAATTTTAAACTTAAGGGCCCAAAAACTCATTTTTCACCAAAATACTTTGGCCCATTTAAAATTCACAAATATGTTGACCATCTAATGGCCCAACAACATCAAGGCCCATGACACTTTGATTATCTAAAACACTTTTGGAAACCCACTAGTCGTCATCGCCGTCGCCGGAGCTCCGTCGCCGGATTCCGGCCAACATTCCGGCCAATATGTAAAAAAAATTTTTTAATTTTGAGAGGGGAGGTTTCGGGCAGCCCCTCGGGCTGCCCTTGCTGCCCGTTTCGGGCAGCCCCTCGGGCAGCCCGAGGCGCCCGAAATGGGCAGCAACTTGCTGCCCCAAAAACGCCCCAAAACCGGCCTTGAATCGTTGCAAAACTTCATCTCAATCGGTTAGAAATTGACCTCAATATAACATCATGTATATGTTGCACAAAAACTAGTACCCTTAGCTCTTGATATCACTTTAAAGGGATCGAATAAGGTGACCGAAAAACACAACGGAAGCTACAAAATTTTCGAAAATCACATTTTCTTGCAAGGAAATTTTCGGCCACCATGTGTACTAGTGTAGCATATACAAAAAATCTCAACTTTCATGCATAGGGTGTTGAGAAAATATACCTATCAATCTTAAAAGATTGATGATGGCTCCAACTTTGTTGTTAAACAACAAAGCTCTTGAATGGCATGAAGATCTACAAGCCTCCTCCTTGAGTCTTTCCTTCAAAATCAAGCCCACCACCAACTAGGTAGATCCCCTCATATTTTGCACTAGAAAAATATAAGGATTTTTCTTTGAGAAGTGAGTTTTATTCTCCAACAATTGAAGAACAAAATGAGAAGAAAATATGGAGAGAAAACCAAAGAGAGTTTTTCGGCCATCACACATGTGGGGAGTGCGAGAATGAATTAATTTTCTTGTCTTGGTGTTGCAAAAAGCAAAAGTGAAAAAGTTGCATGCCATGCAATTTTTTATTCAAAAGTAATCTCCACCTCTTCACCTCCCAAGCATGTATATTATATGGTTTTTAACAAATTAAAAAATCATGGACTAAATTTAATTATCTCAAACATATTTGAGACTAATTAAACATTACTTGAATTTACCCAAGTCCCACTAGTTAAATAATTAATTTAAATTGAGCTCTACAAGACTCAATATAATTTAATTAACTCAACACTTGAATTAATTTAATTATTTGGACTCTACTAGGTCCACTAGTGTTTAATTAATTCAACACTTGAATTAATTTATTTAGTCCATAATAATGTTTATGAAAATCACAATTTTCAATTACATTATTCTCTTGGCCAACTTTTAATTTAGGAACACTTCCATAAATTAAAATTTACATTTCTCTTTATAGAAGTCATACTTCTATTTCATTTACACTTATAAACTCATTTATAAGTCGTTCAATACATTGAACTAATTTCTCCTTTATAGAAGTCATACTTCTAATTTTCCGCACGCTTATAAACTCCTTTATAAGCCGTTCAACACATTGAACTATTTTTACATCTCAACGGGATCTAGAAAGCTAGTACTTGTGTGGCCCTCAATGGTTCATTGATACAACTAGCCGTGGGTTCACATATTTATGTGATTCGGACTAAACATGTCCTTATATGAGCATACCCCAATTGCTCCATTCTTATTTATCAACACCTTGATAATAAGAACGTCAGAACTCAAGTCTGATAGTACCCAACCAATCACGTTAAACGCCTAGCAGCATCGCTTACGTGATTCCCTAGGTATCACATGATAGTGCCTGCAAGAACCATTCAATTATGGTTAGCGTACAGTACGGTCCCTTCAACTCATATATCCCGATCGATTCGACAACCATTGGTTTATCGAGAGTTGTCAATGAATCGATACTATGTGTCATGTCGTAGTTGCATCGATGGTGTAATCTATGAAACCCTTTCATAATTACCACCATACTCTGGCCAGAGATTTCGATCTACATACACATGATAACACATAGGATATCCATTCCCGAAGGTAAGCGGTGAATCCCCGACTACAATGCATCGACTCCTATGTGTTTCGACAGAACACCCAACCTTGCCACCTAATGACCCCATGAGAGTCGGTAAACAAGTCAAAGTGTAATTCTAGCACATAGAGTCTCAATGTTGTCCCGGGTCATAAGGACTAATTCTGTACAACCATAAACTAGGACATTTCCACTCGATAAGTGAGAACCACTTGGAAAGTCCTTTTATGGAGGGTTGTTCAGTGCACTCTACAAGGACCACCTATCTGCATGCTCGGACATCACAATGTCCCCTACCAATGAAACATGGTACTCACATCGCAGATACTAGTCTCTAACTCGAGCGGCCTATATCCTTCTTAGTGGCGGCTGAATCGACTAGGAACCGTTTAGAATATACAGTATTACAAATATGAGTTTCATGATACTCATCATATGAGCATCTCATATTCTTTCTACTATTTGTATATTCAAGGGCTTTTTCTATGCAACTAGCATGAGTATACAGATAAAGATGTTCCAAAGTAATAATTTCAAATATTATTAAAATAAATATTGCTTATACATAGAGTTTCATTGTGAACACTCGGCCAACACTTGGCTCGACGGGCACCTACTCTAACAAAAACTGCCTTTGCCTCTTCGGCTCGAACCTTGACCTCTTTGAGCAATAGCCTGTTGCCTCGCCTGTCTCTCTCTTGCGATATCTTTCTCATCTTGCTCGGCCAACAAGGTTTTAGCCACAATCTCTTTAAATGTCCCCGCCTTAGACATATTGATGTCCCTCCTGATCTCTGCTCGAAGACCTCTAATGAAATGAGCACACTTGTCTTTGTCATTGGAGGCAATATACGGGGCAAACAGACAGCCCTCCTCTAACTTCAGAATGTACTCATCGACATTCATACCTCCTTGACGAAGCTCTAAAAATTCAGTAATCTTCCGAGCTCTAAGTGCATCTGGGAAGTACTTATCATAGAAAAGATCAGTAAAATCTTGCCACTTCAATGCCGGTACATCAACACCTACCTTGGTAGCATTCCACCAAATGCGTACAGCTTTGAATAACATGAACACGACACAACCAATTATGTCCTTGTCTTCATATTTGAGATGATCAAATATCGCCTCCTGTGCTTCGATCCACTCTACAGCCACCAATGGATCAGTGCTTCCTGCAAATTCCGGCGGATCCATCCTCTTGAAAGCAGTAAAGATTCCATCAGTTCCAACTGCTTGAGCCACTTGGCCTCTACCTTGGCCTGTACCTTGCAAACGGAGCAACTGTTTGATCTGCTCACTATGGACCTTGGCTTACTCTTTCAGTAACTTTCCGAACTCGTCGACAACTCTCGATGAAGAACTATCCTTACCCTCTGAAGCCTTTCCCTTAGGAGGCTTAACTCCTACAATGTGCTCACATAATACATATCAACCAATAACAAAGAATAAATGTAGAAGAAGACATACCCAGACCGTTGAAAATAGACGAAGTCGTATGCATTGTCCGAAGAACACTGCTCTGATACCACTAAATGTAACACCTCCGACTGGTTTTAATAAAATAGCAGCGGAATTTAAAATTTTCTTAAAAGAAGAAGGATTTAAAACACATTTCAATATATATTCAAAAGTGTCTACATGATCAATAAAATGATGCAACAAAATACAAAATATCATTCTTGTGATCATGTCCAAAATGCTAGCAAAATAGTCTTCTTCCTTCTTTCTCTTATGCATATGACCCCGGCTCCAATCAACGTCCCGGCTCGTCACTCTTATCTGCATCACATGAAATAACTGAAATGAGTATAAAACTCAGCAAGTGGAACTCTTACATAACAACGGATACATAGCATACTCTGAAAAACATGACTTTGAAAACATTGAATACCATCAACTCTGAAACATAAATATCATAGCATGAATAATAATAACGATGGTATTTCTCTTTTCTCTGATGGATTGATATCTAGATAGTATCTCTGTCTCTGTACCTATACCCATCGATATGAATCGATACTCTGTTGGGATATAAGCCTAGGGTCGTTGATCAACTAATTGCATGCAATCTCTGACTATGTATCTATCAATCCAATAAATCATTTGAACTCTCTTTTAGGCATTAAACCAAACACTTTGCATACTCTTTTCTTTTGTATTCCATTTTTCACAATTGAGACATATAAAAGCCTCTAATATACAACAAAGTATATTTATACATAATATGAATCAAATGGAAGGGAATAGCATGTTAAAACCATTGAAACACAATACATATATTATCATGTGAGCAAAAGGAAATGAATTCCACTTACAACACTAGGAAACCTTGAATATAATCTCTTGGTACACTTCCTACAACAATAAACCATATATTTCACAATTAATAACCCAATAATCAATCAACCAAACCAATAAATCCATAAAACCAACACACTCAATATTCCATAATTTCTCCCAACACCAAAAACAAAAAATAAATTATACCACAAGCTTACCTTAGCTCCTTGAACCCAAAACTATCTTGATCACCCTTCAAATATCCAACAA
This sequence comes from Primulina eburnea, assembly GCF_022965805.1. Taxonomy (NCBI): domain Eukaryota; kingdom Viridiplantae; phylum Streptophyta; class Magnoliopsida; order Lamiales; family Gesneriaceae; genus Primulina; species Primulina eburnea. The sequence continues at coordinate 312,037 of NW_027331639.1, forward strand.
GAAGCTAGAATCAAAGGAAAGAAAGAAAGAAATGTAGGAACCCTAGTCTCCCAAGAGCTGAAATTTTGAGAAGAGGAGAATAAATGATGGAAAAGTGAACCAACTCATGTATTATATCACTTCAAATCGAAAACACGCTTTTACTATTCACGCATCGCGGGTGCGCTCCAAAATACACCGCGGGTGCGCTAGGCATTCTGTAACACTTCCGAAAATCCAAAGTGGCGACCGCGGGTGCGCTACAAAACTGACCGCGGGTGCCTTGAAGGCTCTGCCCTGCCACCGCGGGTGCGGTCCCTTTTTCAGTGCGAGTGCACTGCCTCTTCTGCCCAGTCACCGCGGGTGCACTCTCCTCTGTAGCCAACAATAACTTTTGCATCTAAAATCGAATCGCAACGTCGCTTCTCCTCATAATCTGGCAACACTCCCAACAAGAAAGTTGCAACTCTATAACTTATCTAACCACCCCAATTGGCTTCATACCAATTGGCTCAACATACGAATTACCATGAATTAAATCGCAACAACGCTACAATACAACTACACATCATCTAATATCAACAATACTATAAACCATAAATCGCAACTCTTAACATCAAAAAAGTACTTAAACTTAACTAAATAGTCAATAATCACACGAAATCTTAAACTGTACCGTTCACCAGGCTTGGCTATTACAATATGTGTAGGCTTTTAGAGTTTATACTTTAAAAAAAATGCCTTGTTAATTACATAACTAATAGGCCTAATCAACCATAATTTTTAAATAATTAATTAGGCACATTAAAATTAATAAAATTGTTAGGCCCCAAATTAAAAGGTTTAAAAATATCTATTTCCAAAAAAATTCTCAAATAAAATATTTAATTCCCTTGCTTCCACTATTTAAAATTAAATTTTACTTTAAAAATGTCATATTTCTTAAATTATTTAAAATAAATATTTTCTTAACGAAAAATAAAAATTTACCTTTAAAATCTTTAGCACCTTAATCGTCTCTGGTCCTACGATCCGGCCAACCACCTATATACGTCTGAAAATATTTAAATCATGAAATCAAATAAAATTACACAATTAATCATTTATTCACTCAAAATATATCCTTCATGCATCTAAAATCATTTTATTAAAATATTTTAGCAATTTAATAATTTTAATTTTTGCGGTATACGTTAACTGATTTTAGGACGTTACATGTAGGCTTCTAGTGTGGGGACCCGGACGCTAATTAAGTTCTTAATCATCATTGGGACTAATTAATCAATTATAATAAACAGGGTCTAAATTTTTTTTTTAAATGCGGAAGGTAATGGAATCAAACTCCTATACATATCAGTATTAAAGTATAAATATGATAAAATATACAATCATACACATCTCAGGTTCAACAACTAACTATCAAGTGTTTAAACCCTATCTCTAGTCCAAGTCCGTAGTCTCCACTCTAACTCGATCTTTCTTCATCTTTGTGACCCTGAACCAGTCTCACCTGTTGCCATGCACACATACAAACAAGACAACAGCCGGATAACTCCGGTGAGATATAAATATCCCAGTATAAACAATGTATCAATGCAATCATATAAAACATACATAAAAGCATAAATAATCATTAAAAACATGTATCCAATCTGACTACATGAATTAATACGAATCTGTATTTAAAACAATGTCTTGTTATCTTATCTCAGCTTATTTCTAATCTAGGGATCCCAATCTAATTTAGACTTTGGTATGCTGTATCGAATGTCTACAATAGACGTCGATCTACATCTAAGTTCATCGATACACCGTAAGTCTAGAGTCTCAGCGGTTCTGACAAAGACTCGGCGGTTCTGCCCTAGCTAGGCTGATCTGCCCTAGACTCAAACTCTGACTCTGCTCTAAGTCAGTAGATTAACATATCAATCTGATAATCTGCAAATATCAATGCAATAAAATAAAGTATGTGATTTAGAGAAACTCAAGTAAAACCTAACTCGAGTTGTGTAATCCCGAATCAACATTTATTTATATCTTTCTTGCTGTCGCTCTGATACAGTCGAAGTCTTGATTCAAAGTCTATCACTGTTCAATCTGGCAATGACAATGTCAATATTCTGTATCAATATTCTAATCAAATCACAACATCTCTGTTTTATCAGATTCTGACGGTTCAACAGTACAATCTTGCGTTACTGATAATATGATATCAGTCTAAACCAATTCCAATAATTTACAATCAATCACCGTACAAATTTGATATCATTTCTAGTCAATTTCATTCTGAAATTCATAACAATTCCATATTCAGTCCGTTTCTTAATCTGATTTCGATTCAACGATGTCTAACATGTCAAGAACAACATATATGACATGTATTCAATTCTAACAACATCATAATTTCCAACCATGTCAAAACGTAGTAAAACTTACGTCCAGGTGAAGCCTGTTGATTGGAACACCGTACCGAAGTCGGATTTAAAATCTAAAGGACGGATTTCTCGTAAATAGAATTCTAAAATCAAAATGGAAAATTGGCTTCGATTTCTTCTTTTTCTTTCTGAATTGTTAAAGGCTTATGTATATATATATATATATTTATATATATATATATATATATATATATATATATATATACACGTAACATGCAATTGGACGAGTGGCTCAATCTTTATAGCACACGTCTCGCGCATATGCACGACCACTTTCCGCGCATATGCCGGCCTATTCGGTGCATATACGCGAGGCTTCTGCTCAAAACACCCCTCTCTCGGGTTGTCTCGTGCATGTGCGCGAGTTTGTCGCGCATGTGCGCCAACCCTACTGGAACCCTCGCGCATGTGCGCGCATATAGTCGCGCATGTGCGCCGATACTACTGTTCTCGCACATCAATTTTCACACGTTAGCCTTTTAATAATCGTCTCGATTAAAAATCTATAATCGTAATTTAACATGACAAAAAATCTCGGGCATTACATTTCTCCCCCCCTAAAATACGATCAATAATCCGAATCGGTTTTTCCATATAGCTCAACGTCTCATCCAGTTCGGCCTCGTCTGGTTGAATAGCATGTGAAGCATCAGGAAGATATTTCCTTAATAACGATACATGAAAAACATCATGTATCCCAGATAATGAAGGCGGTAAAGCAAGTCGATAGGCGCGATCTCCTATCTTCTCAAGAATCTCATAAGGCCCAATGTAGCGTGGAGACAGTTTCCCTTTCTTGCCAAATCTGACAACTCCTCTGAAAGGTGAAATCTTTAGAAATACTCGGTCTCCTACCTCAAATACCAATGGTCTATGTCGAACATTGGCATATTTGGCCTGTCTGTCTTGTGCTGCCTACATTTTCTTCCGAATTAGCTTCACTTTTTCTGTCATATCTCTGATCATATCAGGTCCAATCTCAGGTACTTCAGAGATATCATTCCAATATAGAGGAGATCTGCACTTCTTTCCGTACAACGCTTGAAATGGTGTCATTTCAATACTCGTCTGATAGCTGTTGTTGTACGAAAACTCACAAAGAGGCAATGCATCTTGCCAATTAGTGCCAAAATCTAGCACTACTGCTCTCAGCATATCCTCCAGTGTTTGGATATTCCGCTCTGACTGTCCGTCGGTGTGTGGATGATATGCGGTACTCAGATGTAACTTCGTACCGAGAGCCTGCTGTAAACTCTGCCAGAAGTGCGAAGTAAATCGAGGATCACGGTCTGATACGATAGACTTCGGCACTCCATGTAATCTGACCACTTCTCTGACATAGATCTCTGCCATCCGGTCAAATCTGTACGTCATCTTGTACGGAATAAAACATGCGGATTTGGTCAATCTGTCAATAACGACCCAAATCGCATCACAGCCTTTGGAGGAATGCGGTAGCTGCGTCACAAAATCCATGTAAATGTGATCCCATTTCCATTCAGGAATGGACAAACTCTGTAATAAACCTCCTGATTCTTTCTCTCTGCTTTCACCTGTTGGCAATTCGGACATTTGGAAACAAATTCGGCAATGTCAGTCTTCATTTGTTTCCACCAAAACTGCCTTTTCAAATCGTTGTACATCTTTCTGCCACCAGGATGAATACTGAATCGACTGTTGTGCGCTTATGACAATATCTGTCGTCTCAAATCTGAAAAATTCGGCACAACCAGACGATTATCCACATACAATACGTTATCCCGTACCTGATACTCCGATCGATGCCCTGTTCTGACCATCGCTACTGATTTCTGTACATTCTGATCAACTTTCTGAGCTGCGTTAATCCTCATAATCAGCTCTGGTTCTACTTGCACCGTATAAAGTCTCAACGGTCTATAATCTGTTTCAAATGCTAATCCAAACAAACAGCAGTCTTCTATCAAATTTGAAACACCAATCGTCGATAAGGATAAAGAACACACCTTTCGACTCAGTGCGTTTGCTGCTGCATTAGACTTTCCTGGATAATATTTGATTTCACAATCAAAATCTTTAAGCAAATCAAGCCATCTTCGCTGTCTCATGTTTAATTCGGATTGTGAAAACAGATATTTCAAACTCTTATGATCAGAATATATCTCAAACTTCTCCCCGTAAAGATATTGTCGCCATATCTTTAATGCAAAGACAATGGCTGCCAATTCAAGGTCATGAATTGGATAACGGGTCTCATGTGGTTTAAGCTGTCTTCAGGCATAAGCAATAACATGCCCTCGTTGCATCAGCACACATCCCAATCCTCTATGAGAAGCGTCGCAATAAACCACAAAATTACCAGTACCTGATGGAATAGTCAACACCGGAGCACTGGTCAATCTCTTCTTCAGCTCCAGAAAACTGGTCTCGCATTCTTCTGACCAAACAAATGGAGCATTCTTTTGAGTCAGCTAAGTAATTGGTTTAGCAATACTCGAGAAATCTTTAATGAAACGACGATAATATCCCGCTAAACCCATGAAACTGCGAATTTCGGGCACTGACGTCGGTCTTGGCCAAGAAATCACGGCTTCCACTTTACTGGGATCCACTAATATCCCATCTCCGGATATAATATGCCCCAAAAATACTACCTGTCTTAACCAAAACTCACATTTCGACAGTTTGGCATATAACTTCTCAGCCCTTAAAATTCGCAACACAGTTCTTAAATGCTCAGCATGCTCACTCATATTCTTCGAATAAATCAAAATATCATCGACGAAAATAATCACAAAATCATCGAGATATTTCTGGAATATACGGTTCATTAATCCAATAAATACAGCTGGAGCATTTGTCAAACCAAATGGCATGACAATAAATTCATAATGGCCATATCTGGTTCTGAATGTTGTCTTTTAGATATCAGAATCTCTGACTCTCAGCTGATGATATCCCGATCTTAAATCAATTTTGGAATATACTGAAGAACCCTGCAACTAATCGAATAAATCATCAATACGAGGCAAAGGATATTTATTCTTTATCGTTGCCTTATTCAGTTGCCGATAGTCGATGCAGAATCTCATCGAACCGTCTTTCTTTCTTACAAACACTACTGGAGCACCCCAAGGAGAAACACTCGGTCTGATGTACCCCTTGGCCAGTAAGTCTTCCAGCTGATTCTTCAATTCTTTCAATTCAACTGGTGCCATTCTGTACGGAGCTCTAGAGATCGGCACTGTACCTGACATCAATTCAATGCTGAAGTCTATCTCTCTAACTGGAGGTAATCCCGGGATCTCATCTGGGAAGATCTTATCTGGGAAGACATCAGCAAACTCACGTACCACTGGCAGTTCTGCCAATGCTGGACTCGACTTCAGTAAATCTACTGAATATACAAGGAATCCTTCTGCTCCTTTCTGTAACAATCGAGTCATAGATAATACGGATATTAAAGGAATTCTCGATCTAGAACCCTTACCGTAAAATTTCCACTCTTCAGCCATATCTGGTCTGAATCTCACTATCTTGTGGAAACAATCAATTGTAGCTCTGTACTTGGTCAGCATATCAATGCCGATAATACAGTCAAAGTCAGACAATCCAAGTATGATGCAATCTAACTCAATCTCATGCCCGTCATACTGTAGCATACAATGCTTAACAGAATTTACGGATATCAAACCTGTCCCCAAAGGCAAAGAGACAGACATTACAGTAGCTAAAGACTCTACAGGAAATGCATGACTTAATGCAAATCGTTCAGAAATAAATGTGTGTGAAGCACCGGTATCAATTAATACATAAGCAGGGTAACCACATAAAGAACAGTTACCTGCCACAACATCATCTGGTGCTTCCTGGGCCTGCTCCTCTGTCAAAGCGAATACTCTGGCCTGCTGTATAGGAGGCTGGCTACCCGTCTGGTTTCCTCCTGGCCTCTGCTGTGACTGAGCTGGCGCTGGCTGAAATGTGTGGACAGCAGCTGATCGTCTCTCAGTCTGTGCTGCTGATCCTGATGACTCGGCCCCCTGAGATCTTTGGGAACCTCTCTGGGGACACACTTTACCAAAGTGTCTCGGCTGTTTACAGATGTTGCAACTACCAGTCACTCCTTGGCATTGCTCAGTTGCATGTCTTCCTCCGCAAGTCTTGCAGTAAACTCCAGTGTAACTCTGGCTCTGTCTGGAACCACCGGAGCTGGAAGAACTACTGCCAGATTTCTTGAATTGCTTTCCTCTGGCTTTCAAAAATTCTTTCTTTCCTCCACTGCTGCCACTCTCAAATCTGGGAGGTGGTTGTTGTGGTCTCGGTGCTGGAAGCACAAATGAAGCCCCTTTCTGTCTCATCAGACCGGCTTCTGCTCCCTTAGCTCTGTTCAGGGCGTCAGTAAAATTATTCAGTCACCCTGTGTTCACCAATGTGAAAATATCGGGGTTCAGGCCATTGATGAACTGGTCGACAGTAGCTTCCTCGCTGTCAGCCACATGTGGAGCAAAATTCAACACGGTGGAGAATTTGGACACGTATTCTTCTATGTTCATCTGTCCTTGCTTTAGATTGGCAAATTCCGCCCCCTTGTCCTTTCGGTATGACAATGGAAAGAATCGTTGATAAAATTCAGTTCTGAATATATTCCAGGTAATACTCGTACCTGTAGGCTCCATGGCTCTCTTTCTCGTAATCCACCAGTCCTTTGCAACATCGTGTAACTGGTGTCCAATAAATTTCACTCTCCTCTCATCGGTATACTCCAAGGATTCAAACAGCATTTCTATATCATCAAGCCAACTCTCGCATTCCACAGCGGTCTCTGTTCCTTTCAAGGTTGGCGGATGAAATGACTGAAATCGTTTCAGTAATGTTTCCATTGGAGTCGGGGTGACATCCATTGGAGGATTTGATGTACTTCCCTGTTCTGGTACTCGTCTTGGAGGCATATCTGATAATCAAATAGATTAGTAACAAATACCCCAATTCTGTTACAATCCTTCTCTGATCCCCTTACTGCTAATCTAGAATCAGTACTGATCCAATCTCAATAAAACATATTACTATATCAAATCAGATAAAGAAGTAACATGTATTAAAGCAGTAAGACATTCTAGCATTCAAAAGCAGGAAAGAAAACCTCAATCTACCCCGCTCACTAGCCTCTTCCATCTCAATCTAAAGGATCTATCGGTCTGATAAAGGATCTATCGCTCTGATACCACCTGTTGTGGGGACCCGGACGCTAATCAAGTTCTTAATCATCATTGGGACTAATTAATCAATTATAATAAACAGGGTCTAATTTTTTTTTTTAAAAAATGCGGAAGGTAATGGAATCAAACTCCTATACATATCAGTATAAAAGTATAAATATGATAAAATATACAATCATACACATCTCAGGTTCAACAACTAACTATCAAGTGTTTAAACCCTATCTCTAGTCCAAGTCCGTAGTCTCCACTCTAACTCGATCTTTCTTCATCTCTGTGACCCTGAACCTGTCCCACCTGTTGCCATGCACACATACAAACAAGACAACAGCCGGATAACTCCGGTGAGATATAAATATCCCAGTATAAACAATGTATCAATGCAATCATATAAAACATACATAAAAGCATAAATAATCATTAAAAACATGTATCCAATCTGACTACATGAATTAGTACGAATCTGTATTTAAAACAATGTCTTGTTATCTTATCTCAGCTTATTTCTAATCTAGGGATCCCAATCTAATTTAGACTTTGGTATGCTGTATCGAATGTCTACAATAGACGTCGATCTACATCTAAGTTCATCGATACACCGTAAGTCTAGAGTCTCAGCGGTTCTGACAAAGACTCGGCGGTTCTGCCCTAGCTAGGCTGATCTGCCCTAGACTCAAACTCTGACTCTGCTCTAAGTCAATAGATTAACATATCAATCTGATAATCTGCAAATATCAATGCAATAAAATAAAGTATGTGATTTAGAGAAACTCAAGTAAAACCTAACTCGAGTTGTGCAATCCCGAATCAACATTTATTTATATCTTTCTTGTTGTCGCTCTGATACAGTCGAAGTCTTGATTCAAAGTTTATCACTGTTCAATCTGGCAATGACAATGTCAATATTCTGTATCAATATTCTAATCAAATCACAACATCTCTGTTTTATCAGATTCTGACGGTTCAACAGTACAATCTTGCGATACTGATAATATGATATCAGTCTAAACCAATTACAATAATTTACAATCAATCACCGTACAAATCTGATATCATTTCTAGTCAATTTCATTCTGAAATTCATAACAATTCCATATTCAGTCCGTTTCTTAATCTAATTTCGATTCTACGCTGTCTAACATGTCAAGAACAACATATATGACGTGTATTCAATTCTAACAACATCATAATTTCCAACCATGTCAAAACGTAGTAAAAATTACGTCCAAGTGAAGCCTGTGTTGATAGGAACACCGTACCGAAGTCGGATTTAAAATCTAACGGACGGATTTATCGTAAATCGAATTCTAAAATCAAAATGGAAAAGTGGCTTCGATTTCTTCTTTTTCTTTCTGAATTGTTAAAGGCTTATGTATATATATATATATATATATACATATATATGTACACGTAACATGCAATTGGACGAGTGGCTCAATCTTTATAGCACACGTCTCGCGCATATGTGCGACCACTTTCCGCGCATATGCGCGCCCTATTCGGCACATATGCGCGAGGCTTCTCTCAAAACACCCCCCTATCGGGTTGTCTCGTGCATGTGCGCGAGTTTAAGTCGCGCATGTGCGCCAACCCTACTGGAACCCTCGCGCATGTGCGCGCATATAGTCGCGCATGTGCGCCGATGCTAATGTTCTCGCACATCAATTTTCACACGTGATCTCATTTCGTGTCTCGGTTTGCCTTTTCATAATCGTCTCGATTAAAAATCTATAATCGTAATTTAATACGACATAAAATCTCGGGCATTACATCTGGATAATTGGAACAAACATTATTTAGTATCTACTCAAACTCAATATACAAATGTAAACACCGCAGGCCAATTTGAGATGTCATAAAATGTAAATTATCGTCATCTTCGATACAAAGTTGAAACTTTATTCTATGCATGTAAGCACATTTAGTTGATAACTTAAGCTTGAATTCTTTGCTGTTAATATTTAACTTTTTGTACAATCCCCTCGTCAAATCAGAATAAGTCATGGAACGTAGTACCATCATCATCTTCAAGGCAGACTTTGCGTTCCACAGCTCCTTGTTGTGCAACTACATAACCATTGGCTTACAATATGTCAATGATATAGTGTCCATTTTTTTGTTTTATGTGAATATAATAATCACAATGTGTCATAATTAACAGAAAAATAACTCAAATTACAGTTTAAATTCAAATTCAAATCGGTCTCTTATTTTTATATCAAACAAATTTACAACTCATTGTTATAGTTATTAAAATGAATAATATATTATAGCATAATACATGTTTGGTTAAAGTATAATATAATTTTAAGGTTTTATATGCTTGTTATAACTAATGCAAAAATTTATAATGGAATAAAAATAATATTGGGAAAGTTTTGATAATTGAAATTGTTGGTATATCATGTTCTCGCACCCAAGACGCAGCAGAAGTTTAAAAAATTTTGCTTGGGCATAGTGTGTTTAAAATCATCATAGGGCGTTTAGAATTATACCTTTGTGTTCTCAACGCTGGACTCCTAACTATTCCGGTGTTTACGCGGATATAGTATTTCTTGTATATCCATACAAACGACTCTTCTCTTTTGATTGCCTAATTAGGTCTACGATCAAAGACTGTCTTCCTCGCTTGGTTTGCACTAGAAAATCCAAACAATTTATGCGTTGAGAATGTAGCCTCTTAATTTCCAAAATCCAGAGACGAAACGGCGCGGAGGTGGAAGAAAATCACATGACCGATATTTTCCCAAACTTTTGTATATTGGCCGAGAGCTTTTTTTTGAGGTGGGAAGGATTTATTCAATCTTAATCAATGTTTATTGGAGCTAATTAAGTCAATGATCCAAAATTGATTATATGAAATATTTTGCTTCCAATTTTTAAAATTGGCTGTGACTACGCTTTCAAAAGATGGGAAGATTTTTGTTAATCTTTGTGCTTATTGATTCTTAATCAATATTATGGATTTTTAATCAATAATTAAGCAAACATAATTTGCTCCTTTTTTCCAAAATTTTCTTCCAATTCCTTTGTGGTAGCCGAGAGTTGAGATTGCAATTGGGAATGATATTTTATTATATTTAAATCCCCACATTATTAATATATAATATATTTATCAACTTTTAATAATTCGTGATATATTAATATCATATTTACACATATTTTATATCACCATATATATAGCCATTATTTAATTTATATAATTAACTCATAGCTTAATTAAATTCTAGACTTCTCTTGAACATATAAAGGAATTTGTACATGTTAGTAGTCACTACTACGAGTAAACTAATTTAATTAGTAAATTCTCAATTCACTAAATAAATGATTTTGTACTCATTATAACCACGGTCTACGAACCGAAAGCGACGATGTGTCAAGTATACAAATCTTGTACATATAATGAAAAATCAAAATTTCGATGATCAAAATTTTTATTTACCAAATTGGGCAGCTGACAGTTTTAGTGAACTCCTTAAAAAAAATAGGCACTTATACTCTCGTTCCTTAATTAGCAATCATGCTAACTTCCATTCATTTCATCCTATGGAATCAACTCATAAACTCTTTTATAAGCTTCATGTTGATCTCCATCAAACTATAATAGCCAAATTTCAACTCCTTGAACTTTGACTTTCTGAACGAGAACACATAATCTGATACTTGTGTGACCCTTAATGGTTCAGGGATACAGCTATCCGTGAGTTCACATCTCCATGTGATTCAGAATAACATTTATTCTTATTCGGACATACCCTTGTTAGTCCCATTCTTTTCATCAACTCCTTGATCGTGAATGTCAGAACTCAATTTGTAACACCATTACTCCATGACATTAAACTATAAATGCTATACTGCGGAAGCCTTATAAAAGATTTAGAGAAAATAATAATTAATAAAATTTTGGCAAAGTTTGCCCATAAATATAGACTTACCAAATATTCCCAAGAAAACAAAATAAATAATTACCACAATCACTCGTTCCAAAATACACATATATTCTCAAAACATCCACTAAACACATAGATCACATCTCCATAATTACCAAGTATTTGACAAAAGTTAAGACAAAATTTTCTTGTTCAAAACATGAACCAAGGTACAATACTCAAAACCATTTTATCAAAACATCATTCTCCAAACTTTAGCACATGCACCTTCCATGCCTCGACACTTCAATCACTATTCCTTTTTATCTGCATCACATGACATAACTGGAATGAGTTTACAAAACTCAGTAAGCGGAAATTTCAATAAAAATTACATATAAAATAGTGTAAAGAAAGGAATCATTACAATTGAACCATAGGAAATGCCATTCTATCAACTATTTCTTTAATTTTCCTTGTATGGCATTGATAAATCATCCGTCAATGGTATATACATGTACGTTTCAGTCAAAATCAGTCACCGTACATGTTAAATGTTGATCAACTTCCGTTATGTGGGTTTAGAAGTGCTAGAACCACCACCACTACCATTTAACTCTCAAGCCATAAAAAGAACCATTGAATCATTTTATCAAACATGTGGTGTGTATGTAATTAGAACTAGCTCCTTTCTGAGCAATTTGCATCAAGGAAATAGCCCACTTACAACCAATAGAACTTGTTGTGATAGCTTCTTGGTAGTTGATCCTACAACACAAGATCAAGATTATACCATTAACTTTACATCTTCAACCTATAAACTATCATTCAAGCCTAAACCACCATTCCCTTCATTTCAACCAAATACCCAAAAGATTCAAACCTTGGAAAGAAAGGAACTAAGAAAAGTAATGAAGAACCCTAACTCCCCAAGTCAATGGCTTGCAAAAGGAATAAGTGAAAAGGCTAAATTATTGGCTTAGAAACTCTTGAAAATGTGTTTTCTACACCATAGACACTGTAGAGGCCCGTATTTTGTATTTTTAAATTTGCAGAATTATTTAAAATTTTTCTCTTTAAATAAATAATGTGCATCATTCATAAAATAAACTGATTAAAAGATTTAATGTTCAAAGTAACCGCGGAAGTAAATATTGTTTTCAAAACCACAACTTAAAAATAATTCATCAAAGTAAAGATTGAGTTTGAGCATAATGGACTTGAACATTGTGACTGGAGAAAAGGTTTCCTCATAGTCAATACCTTGCCTTTGAGCATATCATTTTCCTACTATTCTAACTTTGAAGGTTACCACCATCCATCCGCTCCAAGTTTCCTCTTGTAAATCCATTTGTATCCTATGGGAGCAATTCCCTCAGGTGGATCTACTAAAGACCACACTTGGTTCGAATACATTGAGTACATCTCGTACTGCATGGCTTCAAGTCATTTAGATGAATCGTCATCAGACAATGCTTCCTTGAAATTCCTTGGATTGCATCCAAGAATTATCTCACCTTGGCCCTTTTCAAGAAGCAGGCTCACCTGTTAAGCGGCCTTGAGATCCTTTCGGATCTCCTAGGAGCTTGTATTTCTTTGATTGGCTGTTTGGTGTAGGTTCCACTACTTATGTAGTGGGTGGTTCCGTATCTCATGGAAATATATCATCCTGCCTTTTCTATCTAATAGAAACTCCTTCTCTAAGAAGGTGGCATTCTTTGGAACAAACAGCTTTGTTTCACGAGGATAATTGAAGAATATCCAACATAATTCTTTGTCTCCACTGTCTGCTTCACGTAAGAAAGACATCCCCATATTATTTTATAAATATATTTGGGAGGCTTTCTCATCCATATCTCATATGGAGTTTTATCCACTTCCTTTGTATAGAATTGATTCAACAACCTTGCCACTGTTTCAAGCGCATATCCCCAAAGAGATGGCGGCAACTCAGTGAATCCCATCATAGATCGAATCATGTCCATCAATGTTTGATTACGACATTCTGACACACCATTCAATTGGGTGTGGTAGGCAGAGTCCACTGTGAGAGAATCACATTTTATCTAAGGTAGTCTTGGAACTCAGTACTCAAGTATTCTCCAGCTCAATCTGATCGTAGTGTTTTAATACTCTTTCCTAACTTTTTCTCTACTTCTGCTTTGAATTCTTTGAACTTTTCAAAACCTTTAGACTTGTATTTCATTAAATACACATACCCAAATCTCGAATGGTCATTGGTAAAGGTCATGAAGTGTGAATGACCAAATCTCGTACCAACACTTAGCGGGCAACACACATCTGTACGGATCAAATCCAACAGATCATGTGCAAGTTCCATTTTCCCTAGGAAAGGGGCCTTGGTCATTTTTCCTTTCAGACATGACTCACATGTCTCTAGAGAGTCTATGTCTGATGAGTCAAACATTCCCTATCCCACTAGCTTGTGCATCCTTCTTTGGGAAATATGTCCTAGCCTAACGTGCAAGAAATGTGATTGGTTTAGACTATCTTGTTTTCTTTTAGTTGTTGTTGAAATCTTATTTACTTATGCATTCACTTATCATTGCAAAAACATTTCTGTCCTAGATAATTTCTTATGTCCAGGCTTCTTGCAATGAAGTAAACATGCTCTGACTTATCGGGCTTTGTCAAATTCCAGGCCAACCACCTTATGAATAGACCCAATAATACTTACACCATGTTAATGGGTGAGAGCCCCATCTTGCATGCATGCTATCATCTGTTGCTTGAAAATGGTGTGCATCATTGTGCGAGTTTCATGCACTATGGAACTATTGCATGTGTATTCGAATTTCAACAGCATTCAATATTTCCTCATATTGTCTCTACAGTTTATTTGACATAAAAGAGAGTATATTACACTATTTCTTGTACAGTATGGTCCCACCATCTTGCATGATTTGTCAGTTCAACAAGACTGACATTAGTGTGTATGCTATTTTCTCCAAATTTAAAACAATTTTCCATGCCAATATTGAAAATCTTGTTTTAATAATTGAAATGGATTACGTGACGAAATCATAAATATACCGATACGGAATCAAAATGAAATGTATTGAATATTTTTAAAAATTTTGTAAGACGTTAAATATGGACTTTTGTTTTGACGAATTGCCTCCCACTATTTTGACATTTTCACCACCCTCTGATGAAAAATGGGAAATCCAATTTCCTTAGTGAGTACGCATGGCCTAGGTGCGAAATTATGATCTCGAATAATATCAGCCAATCATAACTTCCAAAAGAATTCCCTCACTCAAATTAAACTTCCATTATTCATGTTAATGTTAATATAGAACAGAAAGTACAATCCTTGAATTTCTGAAATTGTATAAGTGGAGACATATTCCAAATGCAATTCCTTGCTACCCTTACTTAATTTTGCCTCATGTTTGAGGAGGGTCCAATTATATGATCCCCTTTCTCTTCACGTGTTGAGCTCGGCCCATCAATGTTGAACTTTGCGGAATTATTAAAAATTTTCTCTTTAAATGAATAAATTGCAACGTATAAAAACTTTCGTAAAATAACCCAATGGTTTAACATAAACATAGCAGCGGAAACTGAATAATGTTTTAAACAATAACATAATTATATAAAAGTTATAACAAGAGTTTGAACATAAAACTGAATAACTAAACGTGAGGTTCTCGGGTTCGTACTACCGTCGATCTGAGCTAACTCACTGGTCCCCGTCCTCAGCCTCTGCATCGTCAGTACCTACATCAATCAAGTCTAGTGAGTCTAAAGACCCAGCATGCATATATCGTGAATAACAAGTAAATATATCATAAAATCGCATGCAACGTAAAAATAACGTTTCGTAAAGCGTAACGTGAAAATCGTATCTTGAGTAATTATAAATACGTGCATATCTGAAAATCAAACGTAAAAGCTTTGCTCGATAGAGCTCTGTCATAACCTATCATATCGTAATTTTTTTGGTAGAGATAATGTTTCTACGCAAGTGGTCCATAACATAACATGCACGTTTGATCAGGCTAAACCACAGTATACTGGGCGGTAGAGATCATCCCAGCCATTGGACTGGATATCCATGCCCATACATAATCGTAAACCGGTCATAAGTCACCGGGTAGAGCAATCCCATATGCTTAAGGTGGCCATAAGACATATCGCATATATATCAAAATAAACATTTTCTATTTTTATGCACATAATATAATTATTATCCTATTTTAATGTACCAATTGAGTTGGATCGTTCCCAGGCTCACTGCGACCTAATTCTAACATGAGACATATGCAAATAATCTCAACTTGACCAACACTTCATAATCGAACTAAAAACGAGACAATTACGCCTAACAAACTTAGTATCTAACCATGACTCCGTACCAATCTGAACCAACATCGAACCATTGTTTAGTCATGATTAAAATACACCTAAAATACAGGAAAATATATAGCAAGGGCTGTAATACACAAAAATTGTTCATGGAGGCCAAAATCATGAAATGTTTTTTTGAGAGTCACTTTTGCACATTGCACCGTAAATTCTCGTGCAACCAAGAACTCGAAACAAGCCTCTGAACCGAAGCTCAAGCTGCTGTAAAAAAAGCGCAACAGCAGCTGCTGTGCTTCCTTGCTTCATTTACGAGGCTATTGGCCATTAGGGCTTGAACCACCGACCAGAACCTCTTACCAACATCCTAAGGTGTGGCTTGAACCATGGCTAAGGGCCCTAGGCCAACCAAAATCCAAGCAACCACCCAAAACAATCCAAAGCTTCACCCGAGAACACATATGTTGTACCGTGGGGAGTGTTGGTTGTTCTTGCTGTCATGTATCATTCCAGTGGCCATATGATCCACCATGGCATGATCTAAACATCATGAGGTATTGTGTGAACCATGGCTAAGGGCTAGAAGCCAACCAATATCCACTCCCAACCTCAAAACAGAAACTACTCACACAAAATAGAAATGAAAACCGAAGGGGCACTTGTCTTGTTTATTTTAAAAACTGATGAGACCATGAACCAAGCCATGAAAGGTCATCTTAGTCACGTCCTAGACATGCTAAGGAAGGATTGAAACCATGGCTACAGCCCCTAGGACAGCCAAGGTTTGAACAGATACCTTAGACAACAAACCATGGAAATTCGAGACTCAAATCTGCACTATGGAGAGTTGATGTCCATTCAGTGTTGCTGGTGGGAAAGAGACTTAAACCAATGGACTAATCCCTTCCTAACATACCCTATGACATTACCATAAACAGCCTTGAACGCCTGGAACCGAGCCAATCCTTAATTTCAAAAGAACAAGCCAACCCGTGAAGCACACAAGGGAAGCCGAAAAATCTGCATAGAATATTTGTGCATGGTTTCTGTCCTATTTCGGTTTTTCTAATAAAATCATGTACATGTGATTTTTAAAAATAAATATATGACTTGATTGAAGAGAAAGAAACGTATATACATGCCTTAGGTTGTTTTTTTTTTTACAATAAACAACACGATATGTCGGACCGGGAGACACGACAACAAAAATGAAGAAACCTTGCAATTGCTGCTGTCTTGGGCAAGAATGGAAGCTTCTAAACTCTGATAATTTCGTGCCAGGTGGAGTGAAGAAGGTGGTGAAGGCTTGTGGTCAAATTAGGTGGTGCATGGGGGAGTAAATGATGTCAAGTTGGGGGGGAACATGCATGATAAATGGGTGGCCTTTGTTTTCTTGTTGGGGGAGTTAAATGGTGTCAAGTTGGGATTGTGTGGAGTGGAATTGACCGAGAGTTGTCTTTCCAATTGGTGTAGGATTTGTTTATGTTTTGCTAAGTAGAATCCTAGGCTAGAAAAGCTTGATTAGAAGGTTAATTAAGCATAATCTTGATGAATTAAGAAGCCTACAATTAAATTGGTGATTAATTAATTAAAGTAGACTTAAATCCACTTGATTTCATCAAAATAAATTATTTCTTAGCTCGGAATAAATTTAGGAATATTTTTGGATCTTAAAATTAATCTCCGATTTCCTATCTCCGGTCCGGTCTTGCGTATATATCTAAAAATCTAAAATTTGAAATACGCGATTTAAAAATCTTAAAAAATTATAAATGATTTAAATGAAATGAAATCAAAAATTTCTTAAAATAATAACCATTTAAAATTAAATAATAGAAATTATGCACATATATATGCATATTAGTTTTTCGGGTACTACTACACTCCCCCTTGAATAAAATTTCGTCCTCGAAATTAGAACCCACCGAATAAATCTGGAAAGCGACTCCGCATGTCTGACTCTGACTCCCAAGTAGCTTCCTCATCGGAATGATTAAGCCACTTGACCTTCACTGATTTGATCACCTTGTTTCGAAGCTTCTTCTCCTTACGATTTAAGATCTGCACTGGTCTCTCTTCTTAAGACAAGTTCGGAGAAAACTGCAACGGCTCAAAGTTCAACACATGAGAAGGGTTCGCTAAATACTTCCTCAACATCGGCACATGGAACACATTGTGTACTCCGGCCAGATTCGGCGGAAGAGCAACACGATATGCTAATGTCCCAACTCTGTCGAGGATCTCAAATGGTCCGATGAACCTCAGACTAAGCTTCCTCTTCTTTCTGAATCTCATGACACCCTTCATCGTTGCCATCTTCATGAAAACATGGTCGCCAACGGCAAACTCTAGATCTCTCCTCCTCCGGTCGGCATAACTTTTTTGTCGACTCTGAGCAGTCCTCATCCTGTCACGGATTACGACTACTAGATCAGCAGTCTGCTGAACGATCTCTGGTCCTAACTCTGATCTCTCGCCTAATTCATCCCAATGAATAGGCGATCTACACTTCCTTCCGTACATTGCTTCATAAGGAGCCATACCTATAGAAGACTGAAAGCTGTTGTTATGGTAAACTCCACTAATGGCAACTTCGATTCCCAGCTCCCTGAGAAATCGATGACACAAGCACGGAGAATATCCTCCAAGATCTGAATAACTCTTTCTGATTGACCATCTGTCTGAGGGTGAAAAATTGTGCTAAACAACAACTTTTTACCCATCGCTGAATGCAGAATCTTCCAAAATGAGGAAGTGAATCTCGGATCTCTGTCAGAAACAATAGAGACTGGGATACCGTGCAATCGGACTATCTCACGAATATATAACTCGGCATACTGAATCATGGAGAAAGTCGTCTTAATAGGGAAGAAATGCGCTGACTTGGTAAGACGATAAACAATCACCCATATAGCATTCGAACCTCTAGCCGAATTCGGTAAACCAACCACGAAATCCATGTTAATGTTCTCCCACTTCCACTCGGGAATGGGAAGTGGCTTGAGTAAGCCGGCTTGTCTCTGATGTTCAGCTTTCACAAGTTGACAAGTCAAACACTCGGATATAAATCTCCGGATCTCTCTCTCCATACCAGGCCACCAATATAACATCTGCAGATCCTTGTACATATTCGTACTCCCAAGATGAATAGAGTACGGGGACATATGAGCCTCAACTAATATGTCTGTTCGAATAGAATCGCTGCTAGGAACCCATATCCTATCTCGATAACGAACAATGCCATCACTCACTGTGTAAAAAACACTGCCCTTTGCCTTATCTCTCTGCCTCCACTTCACCAACTGCTCATCAGATGACTGACCGCTGCGAATACGGTCTAATAAAGAAGACTTAATCGCCAAGGTAGATAGACGGGGAACTCTACCTCGAGTATAAATCTCTAGATCAAACCTCTGAATCTCACTCTAAAGAGGCCTCTGAACTGTCAAATGAGTCATCACTGCGACTTTCCGGCTCAAAGCATCCGCTACTACATTAGCTTTACCAGGATGGTAGCTAATGTCACAGTCATAATCTTTGACTAACTCCAACCAATGCCTCTGACGCATATTCAACTCTTTCTGCGTAAAGAAGAACTTGAGGCTCTTGCGGTCGGTAAAGATCTAACACTTCTCTCCGTATAGATAATACCTCAAAATCTTCAAGTCAAATACTACAGCAGCTAATTCAAGATCATGAGTAAGGTAGTTCTTCTCGTGGATCTTCAATGGACGAGAAGCATACGCTATTACTTTCCCATGCTGCATCAACATTGTGCCTAGACCGAGCTTCGAAGCATCGGTATACAATACAAAATCTCCGGGCCCTAAAGGCATGGCCAAGATCGGCGCTGAAATAAGAGCTTGCTTCAAAGAATCGAATCTCTTCTGGCACTCATCACTCCACACGTACTTAGCATTCTTCTTAGTCAATGACGTGGGTGGAACTGCGATAGAGGAGAAACTCTGAATAAACTTCCGATAGTATCCTGCTAGACCAAGGAAACTACGGATCTCTGATGCACTCTGCGGCACCTACCATTCTCTGACTGTCGCAACCTTCGCTAGGTCTACCTCAATGCCACTGCTAGATATGATGTGGCCTAGGAACGCCACTTTCTCCAACCAAAACTCGCACTTGCTGAACTTAGCGAACAGCTTGTGCCTCTGCAACGTCTGCAATACTGCGGTCAGATGACTGTTGTGATCTTCTTGAATCTTTGAGTAGACGAGAATGTCATCTATGAATATAACAAACTGATCAAGATACGGCTGAAATACACGATTCATGAGATCCATGAAGATCGCTAGCGCATTTGTCAGACCGAACGACATCACAAGGAACTCGAAGTGCCCATAACGAGTCCTAAAAGCAGTCTTAAAAGTATCGGCGTCTTTCACCCTCAACTGGTGATATCCAAAACGCAGATCTATCTTTGAGAATACTGAGGCTCCCTGGAACTGATCAAACAAATCCTCGATCCTCGGAAGTGGCTATTTATTCTTCACTGTAACCCTGTTCAACTCCCGGTAGTCAATGCAAAGCCTCATAGATCCGTCTTTCTTCTTCACGAATAAGATAGGCACACCCCATGGAGAGAAACTCGGGCGAATAAACTCCTTGTCAAGAAGCTCCTGAATCTGTAGTAGCCCGAATTCCAAATTGGGTAATTAACGGATTAATGGTGATTAAGAAGGTTTAATGTGTAATTTTGACCGTGGTCATGATCGGACGGACCGAAGATGGTTCGGTAGCACCGAAGAGTTCGGACGATCCGGAGTGAGTTCGGTGGATCCGATCATGAGGTGTCAAGAGCCGATGGACACGTGGGAGTTCGGACGTTCCGGAGTGAGTTCGGTGGATCCGATCATGAGGTGTCAAGAGCCGATGGACACATGGGAGTTCGGACGTTCCGAAGTGTAGGTTCGGTGGATCCGATCGTGAGGTGTCAAGAGCTGATGGACACGTGGGAGTTCGGACGTTCCGAAGTAGGTTCGGTGGATCCGAACATAGCCTATAAATAGTGCTCGGATTTCCTCATTTTGTATTGACAATCCTTGAGTTGTGTCTCATATTTGAGAGATTTGGAAGGTTTCTAGGGTTAGTTGCCGGTCGAGCGATAGCCAAGAGCTGCCAGGATTGGTAGTGTAGCGACGCCTGAGTTACGAGGCAATCGACATCAAAGGGCTGTCGACGGACGAAGGTAAACCCTAAACCTTTGGTAGTACTGGTTTTGCTAGTATAGCATGGTAGTATTGTTCATTGGGTGCTTTTGATGCATAGGCTTGTTCTAGACCTGATTAGCGGTGTTGCGTAAGGCTAGGCTTGCTGTGATAGAGGTACGAAAGTACTATCCGAGATATCCTGGTCGAGTATACATTCTTATTGAAGAACCTAAAGGGGGGGTGAATAGGTTCTTTTAGGCCCTTTAGCGTTTTTAAAACGAGTTTGCAAAAATTGCAAGCGGAAGACTTGAGGGACAATCACAAATAAAATGAATGCGTAAAGTAAGTGCGTAAAATAAATGCGTAGTAAAGTAAATGCGTAAAGTAAAGAGGGATAGAGATGTTTATGGAAGTTCGACGAAGAATCGTCTACGTCTCCCCTTCTCGATGAGGATCGAGGTATCACTATATCGACTTGGCTTTAGGAGCTCCAAGCTAGCTTTTACAACCACGCCTCGATGCGTCTACTTGGCCTTGAGGGCTCCAAGGATAGCCACGAACTTTACAACCCACTCGAGAGTATTACTTTCACTCTTTTTCTACAACTCTTTTGATATTACAACTCTTTTAATCAACGCACACAAGAGATAGTAGAAAGCTTTGTAAGAGACAAGAGAGTGGAGTGGGATGTTTGAAAATGCATCCTCAAAGGCCTATTTATACTAGTCTTGGACGCCAAGGTTCGGATCTTCTGTTTATGCTTCGGAACGTCCGATGTGATTGAAATCAATTTCCGTAATTTTGGGATGACTTCGGATCGTCCGTTCTTGACTTCGTAGGGTCCGAACATGTGCTTCGGAGGAACCGATCAAACTTCGTATCTTCCGAACAGTTCTTTCAGACAGTGTATGCACAGCTTCGGAAGGTCCGAACTCCAGTTCGTACCGTCCGAACATTCCCGCGTTTCCGGAGATTTGAAATCTTCAACACTTCGTAGCGTCCGAAATGTCTTCGTAGCGTCCGAAATCTTACTCGATCAATCAGTCATATCAATTTGTCTCCGCATTGAAGTGATTTGATTGCATGTGTTCGGAACGTCCGATCACGTCTTCGGAACGTCCGAACGCTCTCCTCGCAGCTTCCGAACAGCTTCTATTTTGCTTCTGAATTGCACGATTTCGGACCGTCCGAACCGAATGTCGGATCTTCCGAACGTAAACTGTTCTTAATTTCCTGCATGCCTCAATATAAAACATTAGTACATTTTTAATCCAAGTTTTGGTATCATCAAAACAAAAACTTTGGGATATGTTACAGCATTAAAAACATTAATCTCATCCTCGAGATTTGTATGCGTTTAAGGCGTAACAATCTCCCCCTTTTTGATGATCACAAAACTTGGTTAAAAATTGAGATAACAATAATCAACATAATCGAAATGGTTATTAAATAACTCCCCCTTAATCAAATAACAAGTCTAAGAGGTTGAATTAAGGCGAATTTAATAACCAATTAATAGCAATTTTAACCAAATAAATTCTCCCCCTTTTTGTGATAAGCAAAAAAAACATAAGCATAAAGAGAGACAAATAAACAGGTAAAATATCCACTAATAAATGCAATTCTTTTATACAATGATGCATAAAGATAAAATAAAAATAACAAAAACATAATCTAAGAATCCGCATCCCGCGACTCTCTATGTCTCCTCATCTCAGCCTCGATGGAATCCAGACGCGAAGAAATCTCGGTATGATGGCGCTCTAAGGTAGACTCTAAAAGAGAAAAACGAGTGTCGAAACGAGTCTCCAATCGCTCGAGATACTCGAAAATCCGATCGTAGGGTCCAGAGGGAGCAGGCGGAGTGAAGCCATGAGGAAGGTCATCCATAGTCATCAAAGGAGTGCTAATAGGGTCGGGAACACGCTGATGGGATGAAGAGGGAATATCAAACGAAGGGGTAGGAGTGGTACCCGTAGTAGGGGGACCAGCGGGAAATCCTCTCGTCTGAACGTGAGGAGGAAGGAGACCGAAGGGAACATGAAAGTGTTCGGTCGGACGATAGGACGCAAAGATGCGATCCTTGTCGATGACCCAAGAGGATAAGACGGGATTCCAAGAGAGTCCCATCTTAACAACAGTATCATGGTCGATAGTCTCGCGAGGAGAAATAGATAAGGATTCTTCATCTGTAAAGTCAATGCCCAGATGGGCTAGAATCCGGTTAATGAACCGGCCAAATGGAAAAGAGACGCGAGTAGAAGAAGCCGCGTACTCCATGGCATACATACGAAAACGGGGAAGGTTAAAAGGACGCTGGGAGACTAAATAATAGAGAATGTACAGATCGAGATATTTGCAAGTGGAGAGGTCTCCACTGCGAGGAACAATGGAAGAAGTGATAAGCTTCAGAACAAGCTGAAGCTGAGGAGTAAGGTCCTTCGCATGAGGACGGTCATCGGCAGGAGTAGGCGGACGACCGAAGATGGTGGTCAAGGCAGTGACTCGATCAAAAGTGGGGTCATTCTCAGTCCAAGACTGAGAAAAGAACTCACTCGGTCCGTCTCGAGGAAGATCGAACCAAGTAGAGAGGTCGGCGGTAGAAAAAGAAATGAACCGACCCTGAACAATGGTAACAACACGAGTGTCATCACCACCAAGAACTAAGGAAAAGTTCGCATAGAACTGATGTATGAGAGAAGGGTAGATAAGATCGGGTACGGAAGGTAGGAAAAAGTTTCCCCAACGTTGAGACTCAATAAGAGTAATCAACGTAAAGAAATTTGTACGAAGGTAATCGGTGTGAAGGGTACGACCAGGCAGAATGTTACGGGTTTCGAATTCAGGTGGGGTAGGACGAGGGTTGGGTGGTTGGGTAAGATCATGGTGAAAGGCACCGTGACGAGGGCGAACATTTCGGCCAACTACGTTACGGCGCGGAGGCATAGTGAGTAGTGAGTGTTTTGTGTGGGGAAAGAAAGAAGATGTGAATTGGCAAATAAATCAGAGGATCCGAACGCCTATTTATAGGCCATGTTCGGACGGTCCGAACATGCGTTCGGAAGGTCCGGAATGTGAACGGAACGGTTAGCTGGCAGGAGGTTCGGACGATCCGATTAATACTCGGACGATCCGATCATAGAACGGAGGCTACGAAGCGTAAACGGAGGGTCCGAAGTCTGACAATCAGGCATGGGAAGGCGCGAACATTAAATGACATCGGAAGGAGTTCGGACGATCCGATGTGTGTTCGGATGGTCCGAAGAGTGAATCGGAGGTTCTGGAACCTATGGTCAGGTTCGGACGATCCGAACACGTTCGGTGGATCCGAGGTGAAACGGAGCATCCGAATAGGAGCGGTGATTCCGAAGTAGCCAAGATGAGGAACACCTAAAATTTAAAATATTTAGCACATAAATGAATGTTGAGCCATAATTATGGATAAATACAATTAATTTGTATTATCCGACATTATAATGCTCACATTAATAATACTCCCCCTCAATTTAACAAATATGTACGAGAGTATTCGACTAGTGTTTACAACTCAATCATGCCAAGTTCACCACGCAAACGAATAAAAGTAGATTCATCTAGTGGTTTTGTAAAAATATCAGCAATTTGATTCTTGGTGTCAACATAGTGAAGTTCAACATCATTTTGCTCAATGTGATCACGAATGAAATGATGTCGAATGTCAATATGTTTAGTACGAGAATGTTGAACTGGATTCTTTGTTAGACATATGGTGCTTGTATTATCACAAAAGATTGGAATTTTTGAAAAAGTAACACCATAGTCGAGTAATTGATACTTCATCCAAAGAATTTGTGCACAACAACTACCGGCAGCCATATACTCGGCCTCGGTCGTTGAAAGTGCAACACAGTTTTGCTTTTTAGAAAACCATGACACCAAGCAATTTCCCAAAAAGAAACAAGTTCCACTAGTGCTCTTTCTATCCACCTTATATCCTCCAAAGTCGGCATCACAGTAAGCTTTTAAATCGAAAAATGAGTTCTTAGAATACCATAATCCGAGATTTGGAGTATTTGAAAGATATTTGAAAATGCGTTTTAAGGCGAATAAGTGTGATTCCTTTGGACATGATTGAAATCGTGCACACAAGCAAACACTAAACATAATGTCAGGTCTACTAGCAGTCGCATAGAGTAGGGAGCCAATCATGCTACGAAATAACTTTTGGTCAATAGGTTTACCTCCCTCATCTTTGTCGAGTCTGACTGTCGTGCTCATAGGTGTGGATGAGGCTTTGGAAGACTCCATCCCAAACTTTTTTAGCATCTCCTTGATGTACTTTCCTTGGTTGACAAAGAAACCATCCTTGCATTGCTTGATTTGGAGACCAAGGAAGTAGTTGAGCTCGCCCATCATGCTCATCTCAAAGTGATCCTGCATAAGCTTAGAAAAATCTCTACACAAGTGTTCATTAGTAGCACCAAAAATAATATCATCTACATATATTTGTACTATCAGCAAATCATTATTTTTAGTCAAGGTAAATAAGGTAATATCAACTTTACCTCTACAAAAACCATTAGACAGCAAAAAGGTAGATAATTTCTCATACCAAGCTCTAGGAGCTTGTTTCAAACCATACAAAGCCTTATCAAGTTTATACACATAATCAGATAAGTGCACATCTTCAAAACCAACAGGTTGCTCAACATACACTTCTTCTTTCAAATCACCATTAAGAAAAGCACTTTTAACATCCATTTGAAACAATTTAAAGTCTCTAGAGCAAGCAAAAGCAAGTAGCATGCGAATGGATTCTAGTCTAGCAACAGGGGCATAAGTCTCATCATAATCAATTCCCTCTTCTTGACTATATCCTTTAGCTACTAGCCTAGCTTTATTTCTAGTGATTGTACCATGCTCATCTAACTTGTTCCTAAATACCCATTTAGTTCCTATGACAGGTCTATCAGTGGGTCTAGGTACAAGATTCCAAACTTTATTCCTTCTAAATTCATTTAGTTCATCTTGCATAGCAATAATCCAAGAATCATCAAGTAAAGCTTCTTCTATGTTCTTAGGCTCTATGTGAGAAAGAAAAGCAAGATAATTGCACATATTAGAAGAGCGAGTAGATACTCCCTTCGATGGGCTACCAATGATGAGGTCCATGGGATGATCCTTGTGTGTAGTCCACTCCTTCGGAAGAGGTGCGTCCTCTTGATCTTTAGGAACATCATCTAGGCTTGTGGACTCCAACTTTTCGCCAAGGATATCTATATCATCATCATCAGAAACAACAGTTCTAGGCAAGCAAGGGTTAGTTTCATCAAATATGACATGAATAGATTCTTCAACTAGTAAAGTACGTTTATTAAAGACTCTATATGCTTTGCTAGAAGTAGAGTAACCAAGAAAGATACCTTTGTCCGATTTAGCATCGAACTTACCCAGGTTGTCCTTACCATTGTTGTGGATGAAGCATTTTGATCCAAAAGCGCGGAAGTAAGAAATGTTAGGCTTTCTCCCTCTCCATAGTTCGTATGGAGTTTTCTTGAGAATTGGCCTTATTGATACGCGATTGATGATGTAACAAGCAGAACTCATTGCTTCAGCCCAAAAATATTTTGGTAGAGAATGCTCACATAGCATGGTCCTTGCAATCTCTACTAGGGTCCTATTCTTCCTCTCAACGACACCGTTTTGTTGAGGAGTTCTAGGACAAGAAAAGTTGTGACCAATGCCTTTGCTTTGACAAAAAATTGAAAAATTTTCATTTTGAAATTCCGTTCCGTGGTCACTACGGATTTGTTTGATCAAAAGATTTTTCTCATTTTCAACCTTTTTGACAAAAATTTTGAAATGATCAAAGGCATCATTTTTGTGGGCTAAAAACAATGTCCAAGTAAAACGTGAAAAATCATCTACAATGACAAAAGCATAAGATTTTCCTCCTAGACTAGTTGTCCTCGAGGGACCACATAAATCTAGGTGAAGTAATTCAAGGGGCATAGAAGTGGATACAAAATTTTTATTTTTGAAAGATTCCTTTGTGTGTTTACCAAGTTGACAAGCATCACAAAAAGAATCTAATTTTAAATTCAGCTTTGGCATTCCGGAAACTAGGTCAAGTTTTAAAAGTTTTTCTATGGTGCTCATCCCAACATGACCAAGTCGTCTATGCCAAAGAATGTTGTCATCAACATTTAATGTTACAAGGCTTTTTATTTTTGAAAAAGATGAAATCTTTAAATCGACCTTGTAAACATTTTCACTTCTATAACCTTTGAAACTAATGGTTTTGTCAGTTGTGAGTGATACAGTGCAATCGTGTGGTGTGAATTTGACTTCATAACCCCTATCGCACAATTGACTAATGCTTAGGAGGTTATGTTTAAGCCCTTTCACAAGAAGTACATCATCAATAATAGTATAGTTAGATATACCTATTGAGCCGATGCCTTCTATGATCCCTTTGCTGTTGTCTCCGAAGGTCACCGATCCCTTTTCTTTTGGTCGAATGGATTGTAGCAGCTTCTTTTCTCCCGTCATGTGTCGAGAGCATCCACTGTCAAGATACCAAGTGCTCGATGACTTGTCTCCCCTTTGTCCCTACAAGGTTGAGATACAGTTTGATAGTTGGTACCCGTTTCTTTGGGTCCTTTGGGGTTAGTAGTAGTTGGGGATTTGGGGATCCATTTCCAATAACTATTCTTGTTGTGTTGGTGTCTAAGTTTCTTGCATTTAGGTCTTATGTGGCCTATCTTACAACAGTAAGTACATGTTGGTGGTGTTCTTGGTTTTGCCTTTGCGATAAGACTAGCGAAGTTGACTGATTTCTTTTCATATCCTAGACCTCCTTTGTCGAAGTTACACCTTTGCATGCTCAAGAGGTTTTCTAGTTTACCGCTACTCACATTGAACTTGTTGAAGGCTTTCTCTAAGTCTCTTAGGTTTGTCTTGAGCTTAGTGTTGTCATGCATCCTAGCTTCTAGTTCAGTTTTAAGTTGCTTATTCTCATTTCTAAGTGACTTAGCCTTATTGTACATACTAGTGTAAGCGGAGAGTAATTCATCGTAAGAGGGTACCTCGTCGTCATCCGAGTCGGTCAGATGATCTTCCTTCGCCATGAAGCATAGGGTAGACTCCTCTTCGTTGTCGCTGTCGCTCCACGTGGCTAGAAGGGCCTTTTTCTTGTCTTTGCCGGCCTTCTTCTTGGAGGGACACTCGTTTGCATAGTGACCCTTTTGTTGACAGTTGTAGCAGGTCACTTCCTTCTCAAACTTTTTGTCTTTCTTGTTGAAGTTGGAACTCCGCATGAATCTTTTGAACTTTCTAGTGAGGAGTGCCATTTCTTCATCGTCGCTATCTTCAAGTTGACTGGTCAAGGCGATCCCTTTCGCCTTTACTTTATCGTCATCTTTCTTTGTCTCCTTCCGGGTAGATACTTCAAGTTCATGGGTCTTTAGGGTCCCATGAAGTTGATCAAGGTCGTAGGATGCCGCATCTCCCTTGTTGGATTCAATGATAGCCGTGCGCTTTGCATCCCATTCCGCCGGTAATGCTCGAAGGGCTCTCCTCCACACTTGTTTAGTTGGGTAGTTCTCACCAAGTTGGGCAAGCTCATTGATGATTTGGGTGAGCCGCCGGAACATGGTGTCGATATCCTCCTTGGGTTCCATCTCAAAGGTCTCGTACTTGAGTTGGAGAAGGTCTATCTTCGTTTCTTTGACTTGATTGGTTCCCTCGTGGCAAATCTCCAATTTGTCCCAAATCTCTTTGGCGGAGGTACAAGCCGAGATTCGGTTGTATTCATTCATATCTAGAGAACAATGAAGAATATTCATAGCTTTAGCATTTTGAGAGATAAGTTTCATATCGTCCTTGGTGAAGTCATCCATTCCCTTAGGAATTTCCTTATTATCCACCGTTTTCATGGGGATATAGGGACCTTTCACCGTTATTTTCCAAAGGTCGTAATCGACGGATTGGATGTATAGAGATATTCTATTTTTCCAATATCCGTAATTAGTACCATTGAAAAGAGGGGGACGATTTGTGGATTGTCCTTGGGCATACTCGCTTGCTAGATTGGCCATTTTAAAAGATTTTGAAAAACCTTGCTCTGATACCACTTGAAGAACCTAAAGGGGGGGTGAATAGGTTCTTTTAGGCCCTTTAGCGTTTTTAAAACGAGTTTGCAAAAATTGCAAGCGGAAGACTTGAGGGACAATCACAAATAAAATGAATGCGTAAAGTAAGTGCGTAAAATAAATGCGTAGTAAAGTAAATGCGTAAAGTAAAGAGGGATAGAGATGTTTATGGAAGTTCGACGAAGAATCGTCTACGTCTCCCCTTCTCGATGAGGATCGAGGTATCACTATATCGACTTGGCTTTAGGAGCTCCAAGCTAGCTTTTACAACCACGCCTCGATGCGTCTACTTGGCCTTGAGGGCTCCAAGGATAGCCACGAACTTTACAACCCACTCGAGAGTATTACTTTCACTCTTTTTCTACAACTCTTTTGATATTACAACTCTTTTAATCAACGCACACAAGAGATAGTAGAAAGCTTTGTAAGAGACAAGAGAGTGGAGTGGGATGTTTGAAAATGCATCCTCAAAGGCCTATTTATACTAGTCTTGGACGCCAAGGTTCGGATCTTCTGTTTATGCTTCGGAACGTCCGATGTGATTGAAATCAATTTCCGTAATTTTGGGATGACTTCGGATCGTCCGTTCTTGACTTCGTAGGGTCCGAACATGTGCTTCGGAGGAACCGATCAAACTTCGTATCTTCCGAACAGTTCTTTCAGACAGTGTATGCACAGCTTCGGAAGGTCCGAACTCCAGTTCGTACCGTCCGAACATTCCCGCGTTTCCGGAGATTTGAAATCTTCAACACTTCGTAGCGTCCGAAATGTCTTCGTAGCGTCCGAAATCTTACTCGATCAATCAGTCATATCAATTTGTCTCCGCATTGAAGTGATTTGATTGCATGTGTTCGGAACGTCCGATCACGTCTTCGGAACGTCCGAACGCTCTCCTCGCAGCTTCCGAACAGCTTCTATTTTGCTTCTGAATTGCACGATTTCGGACCGTCCGAACCGAATGTCGGATCTTCCGAACGTAAACTGTTCTTAATTTCCTGCATGCCTCAATATAAAACATTAGTACATTTTTAATCCAAGTTTTGGTATCATCAAAACAAAAACTTTGGGATATGTTACAGCATTAAAAACATTAATCTCATCCTCGAGATTTGTATGCGTTTAAGGCGTAACACTTATATGTGTTGCATGATTATGTGGTGCATTGATATATGTCATATGATGCATGCTATTATGTCACGTTTATTACTGCACGTTGCATTTCATGTTGAGCCGTATCTCCTTCGAGATAGCCTTTACTGTTGAGCTGTATCTCTTTCGAGATAAGCTATATATCTTGTGGGGCCGCTCAGCCCTGTCTTGTCTTGTGGACGCATGGACACCGAGAGTACACAGTGGCCGACGGGTCGGGAGGGCTTCGGTGATCCGGGACATTTTAGGTCCACGTCTGTTCTTACAGTGGATGCAGTGACCCAGAGGTAGGACCGCGCGGCACTATCCACTTGGCGCCTCTAGACTGAGCATTTTGAGATCCTTTGTTACTCCTGTTCCTTGACTACCCTGATATCATATCATAGCATGTGCATTTCATATAGGTTTGTATACTCATGCTTTTGTACTGGGCGTTCTTATCGCTCACGTCCTCGGTTTTTGTTTATCTTGGACACCCCATTTCCACGGGGCAAGCCTCAGGTTGGACAGCTCGGGAAGAGCAGGAGGAGGACAGTGAGTATCTGGTTGGTTTAGTTTTCAGTACTATTCTATTTCGATTGGGTTGTATAACTATCATTTGTTGGTATTTTCCGCTGTTATCTCTGATTGTTATTAATTAAGTTAGTTGCATGCTTAGTTCTTGACTAGTAGGTGATTCTGGAACGGGTCACTACATTTATGGTATCAGAGCATGCTTACGATTTTGGGATATAGATTTCTGTTTTGGGATTTTCGTTGACCATTTTCCCTATTCTATCTTGTAGCGATGGCTGACCACTTTGGTGATGAGAGTATTCAGGGAAGTGTAGGTCGTTGGGGTGACCAGGACGATTTGTTAAGCGTCATAAGTTACCGTATGTTTCTCTTGACGTCATTCTTTCTGTTTCTACTCCGATGGGTCATTCGGTGTTAGCGAAGCGTCTAGTGATGGGTTGTCCCTTAGATTTTGAGGGTAACGATGTTGTTATTTCGTTTTGTTCATCCTCTAAGCCTGATTTCGAGGACGAAATCTTTTTTAAGGGGGGGAGAATGTAGTAGCCCGAATTCCAAATTGGGTAATTAACGGATTAATGGTGATTAAGAAGGTTTAATGTGTAATTTTGACCGTGGTCATGATCGGACGGACCGAAGATGGTTCGGTAGCACCGAAGAGTTCGGACGATCCGAAGTGAGTTCGGTGGATCCGATCATGAGGTGTCAAGAGCCGATGGACACGTGGGAGTTCGGACGTTCCGGAGTGAGTTCGGTGGATCCGATCATGAGGTGTCAAGAGCCGATGGACACGTGGGAGTTCAGACGTTCCGAAGTGTAGGTTCGGTGGATCCGATCGTGAGGTGTCAAGAGCTGATGGACACGTGGGAGTTCGGACGTTCCGAAGTAGGTTCGGTGGATCCGAACATAGCCTATAAATAGTGCTCGGATTTCCTCATTTTGTATTGACAATCCTTGAGTTGTGTCTCATATTTGAGAGATTTGGAAGGTTTCTAGGGTTAGTTGCCGGTCGAGCGATAGCCAAGAGCTGCCAGGATTGGTAGTGTAGCGACGCCTGAGTTACGAGGCAATCGACATCAAAGGGCTGTCGACGGACGAAGGTAAACCCTAAACCTTTGGTAGTACTGGTTTTGCTAGTATAGCATGGTAGTATTGTTCATTGGGTGCTTTTGATGCATAGGCTTGTTCTAGACCTGATTAGCAGTGTTGCGTAAGGCTAGGCTTGCTGTGATAGAGGTACGAAAGTACTATCCGAGATATCCTGGTCGAGTATACATTCTTATATGTGTTGCATGATTATGTGGTGCATTGATACATGTCATATGATGCATGCTATTATGTCACGTTTATTACTGCACGTTGCATTTCATGTTGAGCCGTATCTCCTTCGAGATAGCCTTTACTGTTGAGCTGTATCTCTTTCGAGATAAGCTATATATCTTGTGGGGCCGCTCAGCCCTGTCTTGTCTTGTGGACGCATGGACACCGAGAGTACACAGTGGCCGACGGGTCGGGAGGGCTTCGGTGATCCGGGACATTTTAGGTCCACGTCTGTTCTTACAGTGGATGCAGTGACCCAGAGGTAGGACCGCGCGGCACTATCCACTTGGCGCCTCTAGACTGAGCATTTTGAGATCCTTTGTTACTCCTGTTCCTTGACTACCCTGGTATCATATCATAGCATGTGCATTTCATATAGGTTTGTATACTCATGCTTTTGTACTGGGCGTTCTTATCGCTCACGTCCTCGGTTTTTGTTTATCTTGGACACCCCATTTCCACGGGGCAGGCCTCAGGTTGGACAGCTCGGGAAGAGCAGGAGGAGGACAGTGAGTATCTGGTTGGTTTAGTTTTCAGTACTATTCTATTTCGATTGGGTTGTATAACTATCATTTGTTGGTATTTTCCGCTGTTATCTCTGATTGTTATTAATTAAGTTAGTTGCATGCTTAGTTCTTGACTAGTAGGTGATTCTGGAACGGGTCACTACAGAATCTGTTTCTTGAGCTCAACCATCTCTGACGATGCTAATCTGTATGGCTCCTTAGAGATAGGCGCGGTACCTGGCATAAGATCGATCGAAAACTCAACCTCTCGTACTGGTGGTCTACGAGAGACGTCATAGGGAGAAACGCTGAAAAGTCCCTGACAATTGGGACATCGGCAACTGATTGACTGAGGACCTCGGGAACAGATATAATGGTCGCAATGAATGCTCGACAACCCCTATGCATGAGCTTCCTAGCTTGAATACAAGATATCATGATAGGCAAATTAAAGTAACCGTCATGCTCAAATAAGAACTGCTCCCTTCCAAGCGGCGGACTAGAATAGATCTCCGTTGAAAATCAATAAGTACTCTGTTCTTGTTCAGCCAATCATCCCAAGGATAATATCGAACTCTGGCATTGGCAGCACGATCAAATCCGGATATACAAGATTTCCATGAAGCTCGAGGTCTACGTCTCGTACTACGCTAGTCGCTGCCATCCCCTCGCCAGGTGGAATAATCACAGAATATGCCACATCTAATCCAATCGTCTTGACCTCGATGGAATTCTCAAAGGTCTCAGATATGAATGAATGAGTGGCCCCTGAATCAATAAAGGCGTTCGTAGAAGCTCCACCTATAAATATTCTTCCTGAAAGGTTGGAACAACTATCTAAACCCAATAATTTACCTGAATTAATCCTATAGACATGCAAAAGTCAAAGTTCTTCTAACTTAGATTCCCAAAACGACACGAATAAAACATGGAATCTTATCACAATTTTTAAGTTCAAATTTATAACCCAATAATTCAAAGAAATTAATCCAAAAACGCTGAATTAAACGTCGATTTTTACGAGTTACCCTCTTTTGACACTTAAACTTCAACCCGAGCCAACTTTCGACTTTTACGAGTTACCCCCGAACCATGTTGATCCAAAACTTGACCAACACCCTAAAGTAACCTACTGGACTCTCAAACCTCTAAAAAACCCATCCTAAAGCCATAACGAAGCACCCCAATTCACTTCTATTCTGGCCGAGGACTCCCCTTATAGCTAGGACTCTTCTTGTGCGTCCAGGCTCCTACCCGTGAGCCCAGACCCTGAACCAGTCACTCACCCACCTTTCTAGGACTCTAGTGCATCGTCTGGACCCGACCCTTGAACCCCAGACCGAGCCTCCTTCCCTGCGCGAGCGGCGCAACCCTGCGCGCTGTGCTTGTACCTCACGGGTAGAGTCCTAGCATGGCTAGGACTCCTTCCCCCGCCCCAAACTCGAGTCCTAGCCTGGCTAGGACTCTGTCCTTGACCCTTATCAGCCCCTAACCAAGCCCTGGCCCCAACCTAAGCCTCGCCTGACCGCTGATTCGTGCAACCCGTGCCCTCCCTTTGATAGCAACTCCCGTTTCCTTGTTTCCCTTGGCTTCCGCCGTGAGTGTGGAGGTTGAGTGCGACTCGATAACACATAAATCCTTCACTTGTTCATTACTTACCAACATGGCAGTCCCCTAGCATGCATACAACAACTTATTGGCTCCAAAATTTATGAGTTAACATATGTAAGTGCAATATTTTAAAAAAAACAGAAATGTGCAATTGTGTTCTTCATGCATATGATTTTTAAACAATATTATGATATGATGGATGAGAAAAGGAAGATTAAGGCGTGCCTATGCGTTATATACGCACGAAAAACCGTTGACGTCGAAGAACGGATCGAAACACGGCTTACTTCCCTTGAACCTCTACGAAAATCTTCTTCCAATTTGTGAGTGTGTGTGCCGTGAGGTTTGAGAGAGGGGTGGGGAGAGTTTTTAGAATTTAGGAGAGAGTGTCCGATTGTTTTTGAGGTGCAAGAGTAGGGTTTTAAAATATTTTATACTCTAAATTATCCACTAGCTAGGCTTTGGCCTATGAAGCCAATTAAATAAACCCATTAGTCTAATTAGGTTTTAAATAAAATATTAACATCGTTATGTTTAATTAAACATGTGAATTTATTAGCCGGGTTGTCAAAAAGCTCGTATTTTTGTTGAAAAACCAACACTGATAAAATTTACGTCCCGGCGTATAAAATCACCTCAAAAATCCCTTTATTTTAAAAAAATAATAAAAAACATCACCCTTATTTTAAATAATTAAAAACAATTAACCAATAAAAACATTTTCTATTTTTCAGCCCTCGGTCTCCGTTCCTCGATCGCAACTCGAATAACCTTTTAAAAATATTTTTTAATGCAATCATGTAGAAGAATATATTTTTAAACATGCAAATATGCACAACATAATTAATTCATGCAATTAAAACATTTAACTAAAATACAAAGAATTTAATAATTGCATGCAAGTGGTTTGCGTGGACCTTTAAATTTTCGGGGCGTTACAATCTCTCCCTCTTAAATTGAATTTCGTCCTCGAAATTTTCTTATCCTTAATAACCCAAAGTTTAGTCTTAGTTCTAGTATCCCAAAAATCAATGCTTCCGCTGCGCTACTCTGATAAAACATAAATTCTAGAATGTCCTTACGTCTCCTCGATAACAATTAAATTTTTCCTTCTAAATCCTTATTTTCAACTCGCAACTCAAAAGACCCAAATGACTTAGTGCTATTACTATTATAACCTCGAATTTCAATTTTTCTTACAATTCTCAATATTAAAAGATGGATAATCATGCTTATCGTATATTAATTTCCTTATTTTATACCCAAAATGTTCATCAACCTATCAAATTTCGATCTTAAAATCCCAAATGCATCTACTAACGGTTAAATTTTCAAGCTTAATATTTATTCAATCTTAAAAATCCTTCATTAACATTCCTTATAACACTATAACTATGATATCTCAAGGTTCCATATATTCTTAAAAAGTATAAATCCTCAAAATTCTTACTATTTAACCCATTCAATTTGTTCTTATTGCTAACTAGTCCCCAAATTTCCTTAACAATTGCAAAAAAAATTCTTAATTTCCTCAAAAATTATCTTAATTGATCCTTAATTTCGAAAACCCTACGATTAACCCATAATTCTTGGCATTCTTAATTTCCTTCTATTGGTTTCTCATAACATAAATTTCGATAATTTAAACTTATTTACCCACAAATCAATTCCTATAACCAATCTTACCTCTCATCAAAACTTAAAATCCAAAATTATACATTTTTATATTCTCAAAGTCGTTGCAATCCTCGAATAATTATTACTTATGAGTAATTCCCAAAAAAATTAATTCGACTAGATAAATATTTCTTAGAAAATCTATGTGTCCCTAAACATTCATAATATTCATGATTAACTTATCGCCCAAAAATTAAAACGTCAATACTAAAATCCAAAAAAAAATCAACATAGTCCAATTCAACCACAAAACCAACATGCGTTGAAGTCAATTAATTTTTCATTTCATATCGTTACAAGTATAAAAATCATGAAGCATATAATCTTTTAGCGACAAAGTCATGCAACCATGCATAGTAAAAATCATTTTCCATGCAACCTTAAACATAACGTCAATCAACTTCAAAACGTGTATGCACATGTAGCTTAAACATTTAGATCATGTAAACATGTAGGTAACATCACATAAATCATATAAAGAATGTAAACTCACAGATGGAGGCTTGACGACTGATCTTTCCGGCGCTGATGGTGGCACAACCCTTTACGGGAACATTTGCTCTGATACCAACTGAAACGTCTGTCCTTTTTATTGCTTTAAAAGTACTAGAAATTTTTTTTACAACACTCAATTTTCGGCCATGACATATAACACATGAAAATATTTTACCCCTTTAAAATAAAATACCAACAAACTAGCATTTTAAAAATCAAGTGCAATAGCCATAAATGAAATCGTCAACTGTTTTACCAAACCTAAAGAAAGCAATAATTTGAAAAGAATAGTCGTCTTAAAAATCTTTAACTTAAATCAGTAATCATATAACGTAATGCGGAAAATATTAGCGCTGGTCCTCGGGTTGTGTGCACCGACAGTCCAGTAGAATCACCCGCCAAGACATCCCTCATACCCACCTACATCCATCACACTTAGTGAGTCTAAAGACTCAACACACCATAATCTTGATAACGAATAATACATATAAAATCGCATGCAACAGTGAAAATACTTTTAGGTAAAAATAAAATTTCATGATATGCATAAATAAACCTTAACCTTTTTCCTTATCATGACATAACCCATTTTAACGTGATCATATACTTTTTCCTTTTTCCTTTGTTGAATTCAGATCGTTAATTGTGACTTTCCTCAAACCTCAAAAGTCGATGGATCCATCTACATGTAACCACAGTACTGGGCGGCAGGGGACACCAGCAACACTCTCACCGGTCAACTGGTCCCTGGTGTATCATGATCGAATAGAAATACGATCGTCGGGGCTCCCACTGGGACCATCATGCTCACGACATCGCCATCATTAACGAATTAGTCACAATCACTTCACTTCCTTCAACATTTACATTCTCATCACTTTAAAAAAATCATGCATAACATAACATTTTTCTTTTGAAACCAAGCATGCAACATGTCTTTTAAATGTCTTTCTTAAATCATAAAAATCCCTTAGACATTTAAAAATCATAATTTAATCATGAACATTTCATAAACATTTAAAAATAATCCTAATATCATAAAAATAGTATTTAGGGCACTGGCACGACGTTTACTAATTTTTTAGGTGTAAAAAGACCGTTTTACCCCTGGACACGACCTTTTACGTTTTCGACCTTTTTCTTGATTCTAACATGTCCCAAATAATTATTTAAGCTTACATGAATTTTTCCATAATTTTATTTAGCTTAAATATTAGACTTTTTCATTTATCTGTAATTAATTGTTTTGACGGTGTTTTAATCCTGAAATTAAATCCCAAAATTTAATATAAATTCCTAAATTCAAAATTTAGTATTTTTATATTATTTTAGCTTTTATGAACCACGACTCGACCCCCATCGTGGGGACCCGGACGCTAATCATACTCTTAATCATCATCAGGACAATTTAATCAGTTATAATAAACAGGGTCTATTTTTTTTTTAAAATGCGGAACGTAATAGAGATCATACTAATATACATATCAGTATATAACACGGTACAAGTCCAGTACGATACACATTCAATACAGACTAAGGTTTAACAACTATCTATCAAGTGTTCAAATCCTATCTACAGCAACGTCAAGTCTGTGGTCTCCACTCTAATCCTGATCTCTCGTCATCTTCTCGACCCTAATCCTGTCCCACCTGTTGTCATGCACACATACAAACACGACAACAGCCGGATAATTCCGGTGAGAATATAATCCCAATATAAATCAATTAAACATGCAATCATATGATAAACATAAAAGTATGAACATGTAACAGCAATATGTATCAAATTCTGAAACATAATCAATATAAAACTGTCGACCATGCTCGTGACTCCACGACTCAGACTAGACTCAATCCTAGTCTAGGGATCCCGGTTTCCAGACGTTGGCATTCCATATCGATCACCAGTAATAGAAGAAACTCTGATTCTATCCACATCGATATGGTATCGATCACCAGTAATAGAAGAAACTCCAATTCTATCCACATCGATAGCCAATCATCCGGTGATAAACTTTGACACTATCGCCAATACACTATCTTGTGACATCGTGCAATGTGCCCGTGGCGATCCTACCACTATCAGGCACTTCTGTCACAAGATTACTCATCTAATACATGCTTCCTACAAATCAATCGAACAACATATAATAAGCAAATCAATGCATAAAATAACAATAAGTATGTGATTTAGGGAAATCCAAGTATATCCTACTTGAGTCGATCTCCCAATACCACATTGACTTATACTTTTATCCTCTCGGTCTGACGAAGACGAAGTCTCGAATTCAACTATGTTCATACCCAAATCTTGTAATGACAATCCAATAGGTATATTATCAGTATACAACTCAGTTCAAAACCTGTTATGATCAATACTCAAATCACAACATAATATGATCACTGTTAATCAACATACGGTACAGCAATACAATCTAAATCAATACCGAATCTGATCA
Organism: Primulina eburnea; assembly: GCF_022965805.1. Taxonomy (NCBI): domain Eukaryota; kingdom Viridiplantae; phylum Streptophyta; class Magnoliopsida; order Lamiales; family Gesneriaceae; genus Primulina; species Primulina eburnea. Next base: position 350,871 of record NW_027331639.1, read on the forward strand.
ATATCAATCAACTTGATGTTTCGACGGCCTAACAATACAGTCTATGTAACCCCGTCAATCTCAACATCACAGATATAATACCAGTATCCATAATCAATATCAGTGTAAATCAAAATCTCAATATCGGTACCATTCTGATATCAAATTTCAATCAAATCGACTCTGAAAATCATAACAATTACATAAACAATTTGTTCTTCATTCTGACTTCAAATATACGATGTCTACTGTATTAGAAACACCATATATGATTTATATTCAATTCTGACAATATCGTAATTTCAAATCATATCTAAACGTAACAAAACTTACGTCCGTGTGAAGCAGCTAACATGAATATTACAGAAATATACTCAGATCAGAATTCTGACGGCCGGATCTTGCGTAACATTCAAATTCTCGCACGTAAGGAACTTAGTACTCTTTCCCTTCGATTTTCCCTTCTTTCTTTTCTCGCAAAATCATGTTTGTATGTATGTGAAACGTCTGCCCTTTTATGGCTTAAGAGTACTAGATTTTTTTTTTAAAAAAAAACCTCACATAACATTCGGCCGAACCATAAAATTTCATAAAATATTTTTGACATCATTTTAAAATAAACAACCAACTAACATTCTTCTAAATATAAAAATAACATTTGAAAAGTATAGCCCATACTATAACCTCTCAAAAACCACTCATAATCATGATAAAAGTCATAAAATCTTTTAACATAAATCATAACATATATGCGGAAACAAGCGACGGTCCTCGGGTCATGTGCACCTTCAGTCAAGTCGGATCAACCATCAAGACCTCCATTAGCATTATCATGATAACCTGCATCCATCACACCTAGTGAGTCTAAAGACTCAACACACCATAATCTTTATAACAAGTAATACGTAATAAAGTCAATATATAACGGTGAAAAATACTTGTACTTAAAATATCGTTTTCATGAAGATGCATAAATTTAAACATAAACATTTTCATAAATATTTTCATGATGCATTTCATAAACCTTAACCTTTTTCCTTTTTCCTCAACATGACATGACATAAACATTTTTCATGATCATAAACATTTTCCTTTTTCCTTTGTTGAATTCAGATCGTTAATTGTGACTTTCCTCAACATGACATGACATGACGATGGATCCATCTATATAAAACCACAGTACAGGGCGGCGGGGACATCAGCGACACTCTCACCGGTCAACTGAGCCTTGGCCTAACATGATCGAATAGAAATACGATGTCGGGGCTCCCTCTGGGGCCTTTTCCCATAAATGGGCTCCCTCTGGGGCCTTCTCCCCTCACGATATTCTCATTCTTACCTCAAACCTCATAACCTCATATTCGCAATGGCGGAAACACGATCGTCGGGCTCCCACTGGGACCATAACCCTCACGACGTCGCCACCATTAACGAATTAGTCACAATCACTTCACTTCCTTTAACATTTTTCATTAACATCACTTTATAAAAATCGTGAATAATATTTACATTTTCATTTTGAAACCAAGCATGCAACATGTAATTTAAATGTCTTCCCTCAATTATAAAGACATTTAAAAATCATAATTTAATCATGAACATTTCATAAACATTTAAAAATAATCTTAATATCATAAAAACAGCATTTCGGGCACTGCCATGACCTTTGCTAATTTTTCGGTGTAAAAAGACCGTTTTACCCCTCGACTCGACATTTTACGATTTCGACTTTTTTCTTGATTTCATGACTCTAACATGTACCAAATAATTATTTAAGCCTACAACAATTTTCTCATATTTTTGTTTAGCTTAATTCGATGACTTTTAAATTTATCTTTACATATAACGTTTTAATGCGTTTTAATCCCGAATTAAACCAAACTTTCATACTAAATTTCCAAATTAAAAACTTAGACTTATAATAATTATTTAAGCTTGAATCTACTTTTTCATGATTTTATGAAGCATAAAATTATACTTTTCAATTAACTCGTTAATTAGCGTTTCGTGCGGCGATTAAATTCCGAATAAATTCAAAACTCATTATTTTGACCCCAAATTTTAAACGTAGCATTTTTAAGATTTATTCTACCCTTCCAAGTCATGAGCCACCCCTGTGGACCCATGGATCAATTGTTTCTTCTTAAATTGTCGTTTTTGACCCTTCGACGAACCCACCGAGCCATCTCCCAATTTACTCGAGCCACGCCCGAGCCACCTTGAGCCAAAACCAAGCCAACCCATCTAGGGACCCTACTGTGCAAGCCCAGCCCAACAACCCGGCCCTGGCTTGCTCAAAACTCCCTGGAAAGTGAACACAAAATCTGTGTACTTGTGCGTGAGTCTCCTAGTATGTGTAGGTCTCCTAACTAGTCTAGGACTCTTCCAAACAAGCCACCACCGAACCCACCTGTACCTAACCATCTCTGGACCATAACAACCCCCTACCCAGACCAGCCCAACCCCTGACCCGCGCGCACGAAGTCTCTGAACCAAGACAGCAACCTCGCGCTAATTCTTGTTGCCATCCTCACGCTTCCAACTTTCGCTCGAGCCAGCAACGAACCACCCCACTCCAATGCCTAGCCCGACCCCTTCCCATTACCCTAGGACCCTGATGAACTTTTCCTGAGCCACCTAACCCCAGCAGCGATCCCCCTTGGCTGCTGTCAACTTTACCGATCGCGCGAGGAGTCCCTTTTCCATGGGACTCCTCCAAGCCTGTGTGCGATGGGTCCTAGCCATGATAGGACCCTTCCTGACCCTAGACCGAGACCGAGACCCTCACTGCCCCTGGACGAGACCTGAATGAGCCCCAACAGCCCATGCAAAGGAACGAGCCACTTGACTCTAGTACCCAACACACAACCTCACGGCCCTCTCGAAAAATCTTTGCCCACGGTTCCAGCTTTATTCTTCTCATATTTGCAGCGTTTTAGGGTGATTAAGGACTCAATATAACTTGTAAAAACATCCCTCAACCTATCCTAATCATGGCAGCCCCTAATCAACATAATATTCATGTTTTTGGAACAACAATTCACAAGTTTACCTCATGTACATGCAATATTTCGAAAATATTCATAAAAACCTCATGCTTATAATTTAAACAATAATATGATGTGATAGATGAGAAAAGGAGATGTATGGCGTGCCTTTGCGTTTTAAACGCTAGAAAAACCGTTGACGACGAAGAACAAAGAGGAACCTTGGCTAGCTTTTTCTTTAACCCCTTCGAAAAATCCTTCCACCTTGCAGTGAGTTTGTGTCGTGTGTGTTGTGCTTTTGGGAGAGAGTTTACTGAATTTAAGAGTGTGTGGCCGTGTCTTGTTTGCAAGATGTAGGGTTTTAACTTATAAATAATGCTTAGAATCCTAATTAAATTCTAATTGCTAGTTTAGACCCATTAACAACTTAATTAAGCCCACTTAGCCCATTAGTATTTAATTAAAATTTTTAAAATAATTTTGCTTAAATAAGTTTGTGAATTTATTAGCCGGGTTGCCAAAAAATTTGTATTTTTGTTGAAAACCCAACACCGATAAAATTTACGTCCCGCCGTATAAAATCATCTCAAAACCCCTTATTTTTTCAAAAATAATAAAAAGCATCTCCCAAATTTTAAATAATTCAAACAACTATTTAATTAAAATCATTTTCTATTTTTCAGTCATCGGTCTCCGTTCCTCGATCGCAACTCGAATAACCTTTTAAAAATAAATTTTAATGCAACCATGTAGAAAAATATATTTTAAACATGTAAATATGCACAACATATTTAATTAATGCAATTAAAACATTTAATCAAAATACAAGAGAATTTATATATATATATATATATATATATATATATATATATATATATATATATATGTATATATATATCAAATCGCATGCCAATGAAACATGGCTGATTTTTATTCTGCATGTCTCGCACTCGGGCGGACATAAAGTTCCGCTCGGGCGCGATACTCCCGGCCCTCTCTTTATTTTTCCATCACGATCGGGCGGACATAAACTTCCGCCCGGGCGCGCAGTGTTCGGCTTCCTTGTTTATTCAATGGCGCTCTGGCGGACAAGAGCTTCCGCCCGGGCGCAACACTTTCGGCCCAAACTTTGTGCATCTCATATATTTTTCCCAATTCTGGTCTCGGGGTGTCTCGGCTATAATCATATCGATTCATACTCAATAAACTCAGATTAACATGATATAAAATCTCGGGCATTACACCCATGAACCGTTTTTCAATTTTTATTTCGTTAGAAACCCTCTTTTGACACTTAAACTTCAACCTCGAGTCAACTTTCGATTTTCATGAGTTACCCCCGAACCATGTTGATCCAAAACTTGACCAACACCCTAAAGTAACCTACTGGACTCTCAAACCACTAAGGAACCCATCCTAAAGCCAAAACAAAGCACCCCAATTCACTCCTATTGTGCGTCCAGGCTCCTACCCGTGAGCCCAGACCCTGAACCAGTCACTCACCCACCTTTCTAGGACTCTAGTGCATCGTCTGGACCCGGCCCTTGAACCCTAGACCGAGCCTCCTTCCCTGCACGAGCGGCGCAACCCTGTGCGCTGTGCTTGTACCTCACGGGTAGAGTCCTAGCATGGCTAGGACTCCTTCCTGAAAGGGATCGATTTTAGGGTGCCCGAATGCGCAACGGAAGCTCCAAATTTCAATTTTTACAAGAAAATTCAAGCACCACTAGTACTAGGATGTACCATATACAAGAACACCAAAATGTCATACATAGTGTGTTTAAGAAATGTACCTATCAATCTTAAAAGATTGATGATGGCTCCAACTTAGTTGTCAAGCAACCAAGCTCTTCAATGGCAAGACAATCTTCAAGCTTCCCTTAGAGCCCACCTTGCTCAAATATTAAGCCCACCACCAACTAGGAAGATCCACTCTAATTTTGCACTAGAAAAATTTAAGCATTTTTCTTTGAGAAGTGTATTGTTTCCTCAACAATTGAAGAACAAAATTTTGGAGAATCTTTTTGGAAAATTTCGTCCAAGTGGTGGTGTAGGAGAGAGGGGGGAGACTTTTCTTGGTTGTGGAAAAAGTTAAGCAAAAAAGTTGCATGCCAAGCCTTGAACATTGAAAAAGTTGTCTCCCAACTCTTCACCTCCCCATGCACATTCTATTTGGGCTTGTAACAATTACAAGGCCCATGGACTTTAATTTAATTGTCTCATACAAATTTGAGACAAATTAAACCTTACTTGATTTTACTCAATCCCACTAGTTTAATAATTATTTCTAATTGGGCTCTACAAGGCCCAATGTTGTTTAATTAATCCAACACTTGAATTAATTTAATTATTTGGACTCTACTAGGTCCACTGGTGTTTAATTAATTCAGCACTTGAATTAATTTAATTTAGTCCATAATAATGTATATGAAAATCACAATTTTCAAATACATTACTCGTTTTGACAACTTTTAATTTAGGAACACTTCCTCAAATTAAAAGTTTCATTCTCCTTATAGAACTCATAATTCTATTTATCTACACTTATAAACTCCTTTATAAGCCGTTCAACACATTGAACTATTTTACTTCTCAACGGGATTTAGAAAGCTAGTACTTGTGTGGCCCTCAATGGTTCATTGATACAACTAGCCGTGGGTAAACATCTCCATGTGATTCGGACTAAACATGTCCTTATATGAGCATACCCCAATTGCTCCATTCTTACTTATCAACTCCTTGATAACAAGAACGTCAGAACTAAAGTCTGATAGTACCCAACCAATCATGTTAAACGCCTAGCAGCATCGCTTACATGATTCCCTAGGTATCAAATGATAGTGCCTGCAAGAACCATTCAATTATGTTTGCGTACAATACGGTCCCTTCAACTCATATAACCCGACCGATTCGACAACCATTGGTATATCGACAGTTGTCAATGAATCGATACTATGTGTCATGTTGTAGTTGCATTGATCGTGTAATCTATGAAACCCCTTTCATAATTGCCACCATACTCTGATCAGTGATTTCATACTACATACACATAGGATATCCATACCCGAAGGTAAGCGGTGAATCCCCGACTACAATGCATCGACTCCTATATGTTTCGACAGAACACCCAACCTTGCCACCTGATGACCCCTTGAGAGTCGGTAAACAAGTCAAAGTGTAATGCTAGCACATAGAGTCTCGATGTTGTCCCGGGTCATAAGGACTAATGGTGTACAACCATAAACTAGGACGTTTCCACTCGATAAGTGAGAACCACTTGGAAAGTCCTTTATGGGGGGTTGTTCAGTGCACTCTACCAGGAGCACCTATCTGCATGCTCGGACATCACAATGTCCTCTACCAATGAAACATGTTACTCATATCGCAGATACTAGTCTCGAACTCGAGCGGCCTATATCCTTCTTAGCGGCGGCTGAATCGACTAGGAACTGTTTAGAATATACAGTATTCCAAATATGAGTTTCATGATACTCATCATATGAGCATCTCATATTCTTTCTACTATTTGTATATTCAAGGGCTTTATCTATGAAACTAGCATGGGTATACAGATAAAGATGTGCCAAAATAATAATTTCAAATATTATTAAAATAAAGACTGTTTATACATAGAGTTTCATTGTGAACACTCGGCCAACACTTGGATCGACGTGCACCTACTCTAACAATCTCCCACTTGCACTAGAGCCGACTACTCATATGCTTCAAACCCATCGATTCGCGATGCTTCTCGAATAATGTTCCAGGTAAAGGCTTAGCTAGTGGATCAGCAACATTATCTGCGGAGCTGACTTTGTCGATCCACAATTCTCCTCTTTCCACAATCTCTCGGAGGATGTGGTACTTTCTCAACACATGTTTGGATTTCTGATGAGACCTTGGTTCCTTTGCTTGAGCTATAGCTCCCGTGTTGTCACACAACATCGGGACAGGAGCAACTCCATTTGGAATGACGTCCAACTCTTGGAAGAAATTCCTTATCCAAACAGCCTCCTTTGCTACATCTGATGCAGCAATGTATTCGGCCTCTGTGCTGGAATCCGCAGTACTGTCTTTCTTGGAACCCTTCCAAGAGACAGCAGCACCATTGAGCATGAATACAAATCCAGAGGTTGACTTCGAGTCATTGATATCGCTTTGGAAGCTAGAGTCGCTATAGCCTTCCAATTTCAGTTCTCCACCCAATAGACCAAGAACAACTTATTGGTCCTTCTCAAATACTTGAGGATGTCTTTCACAGCTATCCAGTTTGGAAGACCAGGGTTCGATTGATATCTACTCAGTACACTTAGTGCGAAAGCCACGTCAGGACGTGTAGATATCATCCCATACATGATGCTACCAATCACAGATGCATAAGGAATGCTTGTCATCGCCGCTATCTCTGCATCAGTCTTGGGAGACATAGACTTGGATAGGGACACGCCATGACACATTGGTAGATGTTCTCTCTTAGATTCATCCAGCGAGAACCGCTTCACGATGGTATCAATGTATGTGGACTGGGTGAGACCAAGCAATCCCTTTTTGATCTATCTCTATAGATCTGTATTCCCAATACAAAAGATGCTTCACCCAAGTCCTGCATCGAGAACTTACTCGCTAACCATATCTTAGTTGATTGCAACATCCCTATATCATTCCCAATGAGTAGAATGTCATCAACATAAAGCACAAGAAATGTCACAGCACTCCCACTGACCTTCTTATACACACATAGTTCCTCAGGATTCTTAGTAAAACCAAACTCTTTGATTGTACTGTCGAATCTGAGGTTCCAACTCCTAGATGCCTGCTTTAGACCATAAATAGATCTCTGAAGTTTTCATACCATATGCTCACTTCCGACAGATGTAAACCCCATGGGATGAGACATGTAAATATATTCCTCAATATCACCATTAAGAAAGGTTGTCTTAACATCCATCTGCCATATCTCATAGTCATACCATGCAGCTATGGCTAGCAAAATCCTTATGGACTTGAACATTGCAGGTGGAAAAAAGGTTTCCTCAAAGTCAACTCATTGTCTTTGAGTATATCTTTTTGCCACCAATCGCGCCTTGAAGGTCAATACATTCCCATCCGCCCCAAGTTTCCTCTTGTAAATCCATTTATACACTATGGGAACAATTCCCTCAGGTGGATCCACGAGATTCCACACTTGGTTCGAATGCATGGAATTCATCTCAGATTCCATTGCTTCAAGCCACTTGGATGAATCGGCATCAGATAATGCTTCCTTGAAGGTCCTTGGATCACATCCATGGATAGGCTGATCATGGCCCTCTTCAAGAAGCATACCATACCTCATAGGTGGTCTCGAGACTCTCTCGGATCTTCTAGGAGCTTGTATCTCCTCTCTTGGCTCTTCGGGTGTGGGTTCTATAATTGTGGGTGTCACTCGAATCTCTTCGAGTTCTATCATCTCCCTTTTTTCTATCTAATAGAAATTCCTTTTCCAAAAAGGTTGCATTCTTAGAAACAAACACCTTTGTTTCTTTGGGATGATAGAAGTAGTATCCAACCGAATTCATTGGATATTCCACAAAGTAACATAAAATGGATCGACTATCCAATTTATCTCCCACTACCTGCTTCACATAAGCAGGGCACCCCCATATTCTAAGATAATAATATTTGGGAGGCTTACTTATCCATATCTCATATGGTGTCTGTTTTTGAATGGACATTTAGTGGAATATCTTTCAATTTTAAGTTGTCGAGATCGTTTTCAAGTTCTCCAATACCAATTAAACATTCATTCTTGTAAATGTTGCAAACAAATTTGCTAAATAAACAAGAGTATCCATATTTATTAACATAGAAATGGAAACAATGTTTTTCACCAAATCTGGTACAAACAAAACATCTTTTAAAATTAACTTAAAATCATTGTTCAAAAGCAAGTAAACATCTCAAATAGCTTTGGTAGCAACTCTTGCTCCATTGCCCATCCTCAAGAAGGTCACACCTTCCCTAAGTTTCCTACTTCTTCCCATCTCCTGTAAATCATTACAGAGATGTGAGCCACAACCGGTATCCAATACCCAAGAAGTAGAGTTATTTGAAATGTTTACTTCAATATAGAACATAACGTTTCCAGAACTCTTCTGGGAAAGATATTCCCTGCAATTACGCCTCCAATGTCCAGGCTTCTTGCAGTGATGACATATGTCAACAGTCTTGTCAGCTTTAACTGGTGTAGCTGCCACAACGGGATTCGGAAATTGCCTCAACAAGGGCACGTTCTTCTTGGGACGTTGGAAAGAACGCTTCTTTCGCTTCCCATGTGGATCAATCTTCGTACCAGATGAAGAACCCACATAAAGAACCAGCTTCTCTTTCTTGATAGTGGACTCAAAGGTCACAAGCATGTTCACCAACTCCTCAAGGGTTGGCTCCATCTTGTTCATGTTGAAGTTCACCACAAAAGGATCAAATGAGCTAGGCAGCGATAACAGCAACACGTCGGTGGTCAACTCCGAAGGCAATATCATATACATGCCAACGAGCTTGTCCACGAGCCCAATCATCTTTAGGCCATGCTCATGGACCGAGGCCCCATCTCGCATGCGCAAAGTGATCAGCTCCTTGACGGTAGCATGCCTAAGAGGACGTGTTTGCTCTCCAAAGAGCTCCTTGAGACGCAAATGAATGTCAGCAGCACTCTTTGCATCCTCAAAACGCCTCTGCAGCTCATCATTCATAGAAGCCTGCATATAAAACCTGGCTTTTAAGTCATGGTCACACCATTCCTTGTAAGTCTGCAATTCCTCAGGAGTGCAGTCAGTCGGAGCCTCAAGAGGGGGAGACTGAGTCAGTGTATATGCTATCACTTCTGAATTCAAGACGATTTTCAGGTTTCTTAACCAAGTGAGGTAATTAGGTCCAGTTAATACGTGTTTGTCGAGTATTGCAGATAGCGGATTGCGAATCGAAGACATTGTCAATTTGTACTGAAAAGTAAAAACAGATAAATGTTGATGACTATTTTAAAATATTTAGTAAGATATAAAGTATGGACTTTTACTTTATAAATTTTTACTCCCACTGTTTTGACATCTTTCACTACCCTCTAGTGAAAACGGGAAACTCGTTTCCTCAGTAGGTACGTAAGGTCCAATTAGCGAATTATGATCCCGAATAATATCAGCCAATCACAATTCCTAAAATGTAGTTTCCAATTGCATCTCCATGCAACCCTCTACGTAAACTTTTGTCTCACGTTTGATTAGGACCCAATAATATGACGTCGTTCATCTTTACGTGTCAAGCCTTACCCATCGATGTTGAACCTTAATAGACGGTCGCCATGAGTTCCCCCAATAATATGAGCCGAAATCATGAGAGTTCCACGTAGTTTACATCACCATATCAATGGATGTCACAGCTTTCCAGCACCCAGGGCCCCCCCAATAATATGAGCCGAGCCCCGAGTACGGGTAGCGTTCATCATGCACCCATTGTCGATGGAATAACATGGAAATTATAAAAAAATTATAATTCCCCTTTTCGGGCTTGATATTAATTTTGAATCTTATTCAAAATGAGGGTTTTTAATTTTGAAAGGTCTCATCATTAATTTTATTTAAAAGCTCGCCATGTTTGATCGTATGTTTGCTGGATTCATGCAACTTTGTTATTATCATAATAATAACGCCCATAATCATTATTTAAAACATATCATGCATATATTATAAACAGTAAACAAACAAGGATGATCAATCGCCCCAATACTAATAGCCCGTGTGACCTAAACACGGACCTACGTCCAATCCTAGGGTAATGCAAGGGATACAAATGCAACTATTACATTAGCCTCCAATATTTACATGTCTTCGGTCTTCATAATCATCAAGGCCACCATCTTCCAATCTTGATAATCCACTATACTAATATTTACAAATAGATATCCATGGCAAATAGGGATACATCTCATGGGGGTGGGAACGGGCCATAAACCAAGCCCACTTTATAAATTGATAATTATTACAATCATTCAACACAAAATATCCTAGCATACACCTAGCAAATTGGGCTTGGGCTTTTGATCATCCTTCATGCATAATATCACATATCATACACCATAAATTAATTATCACAATAATTAATTGATCCAATATTATATATCTTGATGAAATCACTAAACGCCACGATTATAAACTAAATTAACAAAGTATACAAACACCTTTGTCTACTTTCTAATTAATTATTTATAACCGAATTTCATGTAAATCACAATTTACTATAAATAATTCAAGTCCAACTTCAATTATTTATTTCATGAGAAAATATTTGCAACTTTTGTAAATTTAAACATAAGGGCCCAAAAAATCATTTTTCACCAAAAACATTTTGGCTCATTTAAATTCACAAATATGTTAGCCATCTAATGGCCCAACAACTCAAGGCTCATGACACTTTGATATTTCAAAACACCTTTTGAAACCCTAGTCGTCATCGCCGTCGCCGGAGCTCCGTCGCCAGATTCCGGCCAACTTAAAAAAAAAATTATTTGAAAAACAAGGGGCTGTTCGGGCAGTCCCTCGGGCTGCCCTTGCTGCCCGTTTTGGGCAGCCCCTCGGGCAGCCCAAGATGCCCACCAAAAACCGTGCCCAAAAAGCCTTGGTTTTGTTGCAAAATTTTATTCTCATGCGGTTAAAAATCGATCTCAATATAATATCATGTATATGCTACAAAAACTAGTACCCTTAGCTCTTGATACCACTTGAAAGGGACCGATTTTAGGGTGCCCGAATGCGCAACGGAAGCTCAAAATTTCGATTTTTACAAGAAAATTCGAGCACCACTAGTACTAGGATGTACCATATACAAAAACACCAAAATGTCATACATAGTGTGTTTAAGAAATGTACCTATCAATCTTAAAAGATTGATGATGGCTCCAACTTAGTTGTCAAGCAACCAAGCTCTTCAATGGCAAGACAATCTTCAAGCTTCCCTTAGAGCCCACCTTGCTCAAATATTAAGCCCACCACCAACTAGGAAGATCCACTCTAATTTTGCACTAGAAAAATTTAAGCATTTTTCTTTGAGAAGTGTATTGTTTCCTCAACAATTGAAGAACAAAATTTTGGAGAATCTTTTTGTAAAATTTCGTCCAAGTGGTGGTGTAGGAGAGAGGGGGGAGACTTTTCTTGGTTGTGGAAAAAGTTAAGCAAAAAAGTTGCATGCCAAGCCTTGAACATTGAAAAAGTTGTCTCCCAACTCTTCACCTCCCCATGCACATTCTATTTGGGCTTGTAACAATTACAAGGCCCATGGACTTTAATTTAATTGTCTCATACAAATTTGAGACCAATTAAACCTTACTTGATTTTACTCAAGCCCACTAGTTTAATAATTATTACTAATGGGGCACTACAAAGCCCAATGTTGTTTAATTAATCCAACACTTGTAATTTAATTATTTGGACTCTACTAGGTCCACTAGTGTTTAATTAATACAACACTTGATTAATTTAATTTAGTCCATAATAATGTATATGAAAATCACAATTTTCAAATACATTACTCGTTTGGCCAACTTTAAATTTAGGAACACTTCCTCAAATTAAAAGTTACATTCTCCTTATAGAAGTCATACTTCTATTTATTTACACTTATAAACTCCTTTATAATCCGTTCAACACATTGAACTATTTTACTTCTCAACAGGATCTAGAAAGCTAGTACTTGTGTGGCCCTCAATGGTTCATTGATACAACTAGCCGTGGGTTCACATCTCCATGTGATTCGGACTAAACATGTCCTTATATGAGCATACCTCAATTGCTCCATTCTTACTTATCAGCTCCTTGATAACAAGAATGTCATAACTCAAGTCTGATAGTACCCAACCAATCATGTTAAATGCCTAGCAGCATCGCTTACATGATTTCCTAGGTATCAAATGATAGTGACTGCAAGAACCATTCAATTATGGTTACCGTACAGTACGGTCCCTTCAACTCATATATCCCGACCGATTCGACAACCATTGGTATATCGAGAGTTGTCAATGAATCGATACTATATGTCATGTTGTAGTTGCATCGATGGTGTAATCTATGAAACCCCTTTCATAATTTTCATAATTACCACCATACTCTGATCAGAGATTTCATACTACATACACATAGGATATCCATACCCGAAGGTAAGCAGTGAATCCCCGACTACAATGCATCGACTCCTATATGTTTCGACAAAACACCCAACCTTGCCACCTGATGACCCCTTGAGAGTCAGTAAACAAGTAAAAGTGTAATGCTAGCACATAGAGTCTCGATGTTGTCCCGGGTCTTAAGGACTAATGGTGTACAACCATAAACTAGAACGTTTCCACTCGATAAGTGATAACCACTTGGAAAGTCCTTTATGGAGGGTTGTTCAGTGCACTCTACCAGGAGCATCTATCTGCATGCTCGGACATCACAATGTCCCCTACCAATGAAACATGGTACTCACATCGCAGATACTAGTCTCGAACTCGAGCGGCCTATATCCTTCTTTGCGGCGGCTGAATCGACTAGGAACTGTTTAGAATATACAGTATTCCAAATATGAGTTTCATGATACTCATCATATGAGCATCTCATATTCTTTCTACTATTTGTATATTCAAGGGCTTTATCTATGCAACTAGCATGGGTATACAGATAAAGATGTGCCAAAATAATAATTTCAAATATTATTAAAATAAAGACTGTTTATACATAGAGTTTCATTGGGAACACTCGGCCAACACTTGGATCGACGTGCACCTACTCTAACACTTCCCCCCCCCCCCAAACTCAATCCTAGCCTGGCTAGGACTCTGCCCTTGACCCTTATCAGCCCCTAACCAAGCCCTGGCCCCATCCTAAGCCTCGCCTTACCGCTGATACTTGCAACCCGTGCACTCCCTTTGACAGCAACTAGTGTTTCCCTTGGCTTCAGCCATGAGTGTGGAGGTTGAATGGGACTTGATAACACATAAAACCTTTACTTGTTCATTACTTACCAACACGGCAGTCCCCTAGCATGCATACAACAACTTATTGGCTCCAAAAATCATTAGTTAACATATGTTAGTGCAATATTTTAAAAAAAACAGAAAAGTGCAATTGTGTTCTTCATGCTTACGATTTTTAAACAATATTATGATATGATGGATGAGAAAAGGAAGATTAAGGCGTGCCTTTGCGTTATATACGCACGAAAAATCGTTGACGTCGAAGAACGGATCGAAACACGGCTTACTTCCCTTGAACCTCTACGAAAATATTCTTCCAATTTGTGAGTGTGTGTGCCGTGAGGTTTGAAAGAGGGGTGGGGAGAGTTTTCAGAATTTAGGATAGAGTGGCCGATTGTTTTTGAGGTGCAAGCGTAGGGTTTTAAAATATTTTATACTCTAATTATCCACTAGCTACGTTTTGGCCTATTAAGCCCATTAGTCTAATTAGGTTTTAAATAAAATATTAATATTGTTTTGTTTAATTAAACACGTGAATTTATTAGTCGGGTTGTCAAAAAGCTCGTTTTTTGTTGAAAAACCAACACCGATAAAATTTACGTCCCGGCGTATAAAATCATCTCAAATACCCCTTTATTTTAAAAAAATAATAAAAAAACATCACCCTTATTTTAAGTAATTAAAAACAATTAACCAATAAAAACATTTTCTATTTTTCAGCCCTCGGTCTCCGTTCCTCGATCGCAACTCGAATAACCTTTTAAAAATATATTTTAATGCAATCATGTAGAAGAATATATTTTTAAACATGCAAATATGCACAACATAATTAATTCATGCAATTAAAACATTTAATTAAAATACAAAGAATTTAATAATTGCATGCATGTGGTTTGCGTAGACCTTTAAATTTTCGGGGCATTACATCATCAGTAAAATACTTAGAGAAGAATACCTCTCTAAAGCGCGTCCAACTGAGAGTAGCTAGATCCAGAGCTACAGATGTGCCCTCCCACCACAGACGGGCGTCTCCTCCAAAAAGATAGGTTGCACAGCGGACTCTGTCAACATCCTCCATCTCCATAAATCTGAAAGTAACCTCTAGGGACTTAATCCATCCCTCAGCAACCATGGGATCAGACGTCCCAGTGAACTCCTCCGGGTTCTTCCTCATGAACTGCTCACATATAGCCTTGGGTCTAGGCAGCCTAGCTACCGCTGCAGCATTGTTCCCCGTGAATTGTGCGAAGAACTGAGTCATACCCGCCATCATCTGGGTATGTATATAAGGTGGTGGAGGAGGTGGCGGTGGACCTCTATCCTCATAACGGCTCTGAATCTCATCAGCCTCGCTTTCAGACCCCTCGGGCGGTCAATAACTCGTCTAGGAGGCATATTGTATCATGTAAAATCCTTACGTAACAAAAATGCAATATTTCTACTATTTTTCTTTAAATTTAATATATATTTGCTAAAACATAATCTTGACATAAAATATTTCATGAGAACTTGCTTGTAAACTATTTCATGCTCAAAAAATGTAATACGTTAAAGTAGGACTTACAGACTGAAGACGTGACTTCCTGAACTTCTCGAGATCAGTAGTAAGTACAACCCTTTACAAGAAACATCACTCTGATACCAACTGTGAGGGCCCGTATTTCGTATTCATAATTTTGCGGAATTATTAAAAAAATTCTCTTTTAATGAATAAACTTGCAACCTATAAAAACATTCGTAAAATAACCCAATGGTTTAACATAAACATAGCAGCGGAAACTGAATAATGTTTTAAACAATAACTTAAAATATATAAAAGTTATAACAAGAGTTTGAACATAAAACTGAATAACTAAACGTGAGATCCTCGGGTTCGTACTACCATCGATCCGAGCTAACTCACTAGTCCCGCCCTCATCCTCTGCATCGACAGTACCTACATCAATCAAGTCTAGTGAGTCTAAAGACCCAGCATGCATATATCATGAATAACAAGTAAATATATCATAAAATCGCATGCAACATAAAAATATCGTTTCGTAAAGCGTAACGTGAAAATCGTATCATGAGTAATTAAAAATACGTACATATCTTAAAATCATACGTAAAAACTTTGCTCGATAGAGCTCTGTCATAACATATCATATCGTAATTTTTTTGGTAGAGATAATGTTTTTACGCAAGTGGCCCATAACATAACATGCACGTCTGATCAGACTAAACCACATTATACTGAGCGGTAGAGATCATCCCAGCCCTTGGACTGGATATCCGTACTCATACATGATCGTAAACTGATCGTAAGTCACCGGGTGAAGCAATCCCATAAGCGTAAGGTGGCCACAAGACATATCGCATATATATCAAAATAAACATTATCTATTTTTATGCAAGTAATATAATTATTATCCTGTTTTAATTTACCAATTGAGTTGGATCGTTCCCAGGCTCACTGCGACCTAATTCTAACATGAGACATATGCAAATAATCTCAACTTGACCAACACTTCATAATAGAACTAAAAACGAGACAATTACGTCCAACAAACTTGGTATCTAACTATGACTCCGTACCAACCTGAACCAACATCAAACCAACTTTTATTCATGATTAAAATACACCTAAAATACTGGAAAATATATACCAAGGGTTGTAATACATGAAAATTGTGCATGGAGGCCAAAATCATGAAACGCTCTTTCGAGAGTCACTTTGGCACATTGCTCCGTAAATTCTCGTACGACCACTGAACTTAGCCAAATCAAGAACGGCCAAAAACATGACCTTCCTAACTCAATAAGGTACTGTCCAGTCCAATTCAATAGGCTAAAGACAACAATGAACTAGAAACAAGCCTCTGAAGCGAAGCTCAAGCTACTGTCATAAAAAACGCAGCAGCAGCTGCTGTGCTTCCTTGCTTCATTTACGAGGCTATTGGCCATTGGGGCTTGAACCACAGCCATAACCTCTTAACAAAATCCTAAGGTGTGGCTTGAATCATGGCTAAGGGCCCTAGGCCAACCACAATCCAAGCAACCACCCAAAACAATCCAAAGCTTCACCCGAGAACACATATGTTGTACCGTGGGGAGTGTTGCTTGTTCTTGCTGTCATGTATCATTCCAGTGGCCATATAATCGACCATTGCATGATATAAACATCATGAGGTATTGTGTGAACCATGGCTAAGGGCTAGAAGCCAACGAAGATCCACCCCCAACCTCAAAACCGAAACTAATCACACAAACAGAAATGAAAACCAAAGGGGCACTTGTCTTGTTTATTTTAAAAACCGATGAGACCATGAACCAAGCCATAAAAGGTCATCTCGGTCACGTCCTAGACATACTAAGGAAGGATTCAAACCATGGCTACAGCCCCTAGGACAGCCATGGTTCGAACAGATACCTTAGACAACAAACCATGAAAATTCGAGACTCAAATCTGCACTATGGAGAGTTGATGTCCATTCAGTGTTGCTGGTGGGAAAGGGACTTAAACCAATGGACTAATCCCTTCCTAACACACCCTATGACACTACCATATGCAGCCTTGAATGCCTGTAACCGAGCCAACCCCTGAAATCAAAAGAACAAGCCAATCCGTGATGCACACAAGGGCAGCCGAAAAATCTGCATAGAATTTATGTGCATGGTTGCTGTCCTATTTCGGTTTTTCTAATAAAATCATGTACATGTGATGTTTAAAAATAAATATATGACTTTATTGAAGAGAAAGAAACGTATATACATGCCTTAGGTTGTTTTTTTTACAATAAACAACACGATATGTCGGACCGGGAGACACGACAAAAAAAATGAAGAAACCTTGCAATTGCTTCTGTCTTGGGAGAGAATGGAACTTCTAAACTCTGATAATTTCGTGCTAGGTAGAGTGATGAAGGTGGTGAAGGCTTGTGGTCAAATAAGGTGGTGCAAGGGGGAGTAAATGATGTCAAGTTGGGGGGGAACATGCATGATAAATGGGTGGCCTTTGTTTTCTTGTTGGGGGAGTTAAATGGTGTCAAGTTGGGATTGTGTGGAGTGGAATTGACCGAGAGTTGTCTTTCCAATTGGTGTAGGATTTGTTTATGTTTTGCTAAGTAGAATCCTAGGCTAGAAAAGCTTGATTAAAAGGTTAATTAAGAATAATCTTGATGAATTAAGAAGCCTACAATTAAATTGGTGATTAATTAATTAAATTAGACTTAAATCCACTTGATTTCATCAAAATAAATTATTTCTTAGCTCGGAATAAATTTAGGAATATTTTTGGATCATAAAATTCATCTCTGATTTCCTATCTTCGGTTCGGTCTTGCGTATATATCTAAAAAATTAAAATTTGAAATACACGATTTAAAAATCTTTAAAAATTACGTAAATGATTTAAATGAAATTAAATCAAAAATTTCTTAAAATAATAACCATTTAAAATTAAATAATATAAATTATGCACATATATACACATATTTTTTTCGGGTACTACATGAACTTTAGTGGACGGTCGTCATGAGATCCCCCAATAATATGAGCCGAATTCATGGGAGTTCCACGTAGTTCACATCAAATATGTCAGTGAAGTCATAGTTTTCCGGCGTCCGAGCCTCCTTAATAATATGAGCTAGACACTGACCGCAGATAGCGTTCATCATGCAACCACCGTTGATGGAAGGCAAGGAATTATTAAACTTTCTTTTAATTATCCTTTTAATATGCTTGATTTAAATTTTGGATCTCATCCAAAATGAGGAATTTTAATTTTAAAAATTTGTCTGATCATTAATTTTAAAACTCGTGTCATGATTGTTTGTATGATTACTAGATTCATGCAACTCTTATTATTATAGTAATAATAACGCACATACTAGTTATTTATAAAATACAACATCCATAATAAATAATAAATGATGATTGATAACTGAGAGCTAATTGATCCATAAGAGCCACATATGTATCCATGTCCATAACCTAGGTAAATGCAGTGATGCAAATGCAATATTACACAAGCTTTCAATATTTTATATGTCATCGATCTTCAGAACGCTTTCCAAGGATCGGGCCCACCGTCTTCAAATCTTGATCTCCCACTAATTTTAATAATTACATTAAATATTCATGGCACATTGAGATACAAATTCAGGGGGTGGGACAGGCCATAAACCAGGTCCACTTTTAATTATCAAATAATCAAAAGTTACAACAAGTAAAAAATCCTAACATACACCTAGCACATTGGTTATGGCTCTCGATAATCCTTTTACCATATAATATCATATATTATATTAATCTGATAATATCACATATTGTCAAAAAATCGTGTATCTCGTAAATTATCACTAACCGCCATAATTATTGTGGAGACCCGGACGCTGATTCATGTCTTAATCATTATTAATGTCAAATATAACAATTAATAAAAGTTGGACTAAATTTTTTTTTCTTTTTAAATATAAATGCGGAAACGTAATATGTGGGGATCCGGACGCTAATCAAGTTTTTAATCATCATTGGGACTAATTAATTCAATTATAAAATAGGGTCTAAAAATTTTTCTTTTTAAATTGCGGAACGTAGTGAAATAAAACATATATACATCTCAGCATATAAAATACAAATCCTGTATTACAAAACATTTATTCAAACTAGAGTCTAACATCTAATATCAAGTGTTCAAACCCTATCTCAGATCAAAGTCCGAAGTCTCCACTCTAACTCGATCTCTCTTCATCTCCTTGACCCTGAACCTGTCCCACCTGTTGTCAAGTACACATACAGACAAGACAACAGCCGGATAAACCGGCGAGAATAACTCCCAGTATAAATCAATGAAACATGCAATCATATAAACAAATATAAAGCATGTAATCAGGTATCAACAATATGTAACAAATCTGAAACATAATCAACAACACACTGTCAACAATACTCGTAGCTACTAAATTCAGACTAGACTCAATCCTAGTCTAGGGATCCCGATTCCAGAAGTTGGTATGCATATATCGACTAACAGTAATAGAAAAGACTCCAGTTCTATCCACGCCGATATAGTATCGATTAACAGTAATAGAAAAGACTCCAGTTCTATCCACACCGATACAGTATCGATTAACAGTAATAGACGAAGCCCTGATTCTATCCACATTGATATATTATCGATTAACAATAATAGAGCAAGCCTTAATTCTATCCACATTGATATGATATCGATTACCAGTAATAGAACAAAGTCCGATTCTATTCACATCGATATAACATCGATTAACAGTAATAGAAGGAACGATGAATCTATCCACATCGATATAGTATCAATTAACAGTAATAGAAGAAGCTATACATCTATCCACATCGATATAATATCAATTAACAGTAATAGAAGAAGCTATACATCTATCCACATCGATAACCAAACATCCAGTGACAGACTTTGACACCACCGCCAATACACCATCTTATGACATCGTGCAATGTGCCTGTGGCGATCCACCACTAACGGCACTTCTGTCATAAGATTACTCTTCTAATACCTGTAATCTATAACTCAAGAAAACAAGTATAACAATCAATCAATGCAAATATCAATGCAATAAAGTAAAGTATGTGATTTAGGGAAACTCAAGTCTCAGTTGACTCAAGTCCATCTCCCAATACCACATTGACTTATACCTTTGTCTTCATGATCTGACGAAGACGAAGACTCCATTTCATGTCTGTCCATGTCAATCTGAATTCACAATATCGAATAGACTGTGTCAATATACCGCTCAGTTCAAAGCCTGTTCTGATTAATATCGAATCAAGACACAATCTAATTCATATCGACAATATCACGATATAATCACAATCAATACTGAGTCTGATCAATATCAATTCATTGATGTTTCGACGGTATGATAATACAATTTCAGTAACCCCGTCAATCCCAACATCACAGATATAATACCAGAGCTCATCATAAATATCGATACTAGTCATAATCTCAATAACAATACATATCTGATATGAATTCTCAGTCACATCGACTCCGAAAATCATAACAATTACATAAACGGTCCGTTTCTCAATCTGACTTCGCTTCTATGATGTCTAGCATGACAAGAACATCATATATGAATCCTATTCAATTCTGACAATAGTCTAATTTCAAAATATGTCAAAACGTAGCAAAACTTACGTCCAGTTGTAGTCTACGTTGATAGGAATACAGTACTGAAGTCGGATTCAAAATCTGACGGGCGGATCGTTCATCAATTTCCAAACTTCACGATTCTCTCTCCTTTTTCCTTTTTCTGAATTAACGTTTGTTGATATGTATGATATATGTAAATATATATACACGTTGCGCATATACAGACCAAGTGGCAATTTTTCATGTTGCATGACTCGCGCTCGAGCGGTTAATCTTTACCGCTCGGGCGCGGCATATTCTGTCGAGATACTCGGCTGAACATCTCCTGGCGCTCGGGCGGTAATATTCTACCGCTCGAGCGCCAAACATTCTGTCCAAGAAGTAAAATTGGCGCTCGGGCGGTTCTTTTCTACCGCTCGGGCGCGAGATGTTCGGCCTAACATCTTGAGATGTTCGGTTCAACATCTCAACTTAAAATAAACCAACGCCCGGCTTCGTCATTTGAGTTCCTATAACCTCAACTCTATCAATTAATCAACGTCTGATTACAATAATTATACTCAAATTATTTCAGATTACGGTAATCCAATTCTCGGGCATTACATTTCTCCCCCTCTAAGATATGATTTCGTCCCCGAAATCACAATCAATCACAACTCATATATCATGGTAATCATATCAGATACCCAAATCGGATTCAAGAAGGAGATATATATAACTACAATAACTTTGTATCAACGAAATCAGTCGTGATAAAATTAATCTCAGAACAATGGCTATACAACATCCGTATATACCAATCAACAGTTCATAACAAATCAAACCTATCAGTTGTTATCAAATCTATTTATCTCGGTCAAGAATATATTCATTCTTCAACCTTAAACACCAACAGTCATCGTCCGACATTGGCTTATTAATCTATGTATTCTGAACTATCTTCGTTTCTTCTGAATCAGATTTCTGTTCTTATTAATTCAAATCTCAGGCATCACTGCAATATCCTTCCCATACGAAGGAAATCCGCAGTTCTCATTGTACAATACCTCGACTAAAGCTATTTCGATACTCATCTGATAGCTATTATTGTACCATAATTCACAAGTGACAATGAATCATGTCAATTAGTACAAAAATCCAGCACTACATTTCCTGGATATCCTCCAGTATCAGGATAGTTCACTCCGACTATCCATCAATCTACAAATCATAGATGAAAAATCATGTCATACACTCAGCCAAAAGTATAAAATCAAACGAAACTCACAGTCTGATAAAATCAACTCTGGCATTCAATACAATCTGATTCATGTTTCTGACATACTCCTCAGTCGTCTGGTCATATTTATACGTCATCCTATACAATAAAACCTATACAGATTTGAACAATCGTTCGCTCTTAACCACTATCTTGGCAAGATCACAGTAGTGTCATCACACAATTCATATAAATGTACTCCCATTTCTATATAAAAATCAATAATCAAGCTCAGTAATCGAAAAGTTTCTATATGTCTGTCTTCAGCTGTCAGTGATTTATACATTTCAATACAAATTCTGACATAACTGATTTTTATCTGTTTACTTCAAAACTGTCTATTCGAATTATCACACATTTCCTGTTACCAGAATAGTACTGAATCTACTATTGTGTGCATCTGACAATACCTGTCAATTTCCAATTCGAATATCTGACATAAACAAATCAATACGATAAATTAAAGAAAAATACCTACCTGGTATTCGGTTCTGTCTATCAAAATCAAATTCTGGACAGTCTGATCAAACTTCTGAACTGCTTTAATCTTCAAAATCAGTTCTGACTCGACTGAACTGTATGTACGCTCAACGGTTCATAACAATCGATATCAAACACGGATTCAGAATGATAACAATATCAGATCAGATTCAGAATATCCATACGCAATACTGATCTAATAACTGTGTAGAACGCAATTTCTGACATTTCAAAAATTCTGCCATAATCAATGTCGTTCTCAGCCACTGATCACGGTCTCACAGTGTTACAATCAATCCGTATATTATCTTCAGATATCACAGACTCTGAATACAATCTGTTACAATTCCAGTTCATATCCAAACAATTATGTATACAACAATCTCAGTTCCCATAATACTCAATATAAATGTCAATTGTTCGATTCAATCAATCATATGCTGCGAATATATCAAAATATCATAGATAGACTGAGCATAAAATCATCAGAACACTTCCGAGTACAGGATTTATCAACCCATAAATGGAACTGAAGTACTTTACAGAGAAACATATAATCAGATGTAACTCTAACTCTTCAGGCAATAAATCTTTCAACTGATATCTCAATTCTCTCGATTCAATCAGTATCAGTCTATAAGAAATTCTAAAATGAAACCAATACCTGGAATCAAATTAAGGCTAAAATCATTCTCCCTGATACATGACAAACCTGAAATCTCATCTGAAAGACTATAGCAAACTTCCTGCTACTAGTGAGTCAATCCCTCATAGGCTCATCTTCAGAAATCAACTGAATATAAAGGAATAACTCCATTCCTTTTGATAATCATCTAATCGTATATAATACGGATATCAAGGAATTCAAAATCAAGAATCCTTACCGTATATCATTCATTCTTTGGCCATTTCAGGTCCAAATCTTACCATTTCCTGGCAAGACTCCATAATAGCTCTGTACTTGCTCGATATATCAATATCAAGCACGCAGTCATCATCAGACAATACAAGTACAAGCTAGTCTAATTCAATCTTATTCTCTTTTTACTGCAGTATATGATATTTACAGAATTCACTGATAACAATCTTTTCCTCCAAAAGATTACAACAAAACTCAATACTACAGTATACACAGACCCAACAGGTACAATGTATATTAATGCAACTCAGTCAAAGATAATCGTAAAGAATGCATTAGTATATATCAATACATATGCAATCTAATCATAAAAGACTAGTACCTGTCACTGTATCATCAAGTGTGTCCTGGGTCTGTTTCTCGATCACCACCCCCAGATGATCCTGCTCCCTGAAATCTTCGGGCACCTTTCTGTGGACAGATTCTAGCAAAGTGTCCTTGCTGTTTACAGAAGTTGCACCGACCCGTCACTCCATGGCATAGTTCCGGGGAGTGTCTCCCACCGCAATTCCTGCAATAAATTCCAGTATAATTCGGACTAGAGCCACTAGAGCTAGATGAACCGCTCCCAAACTTCTTGAATTGCTTCTTTTGCACTTTCAACATCTCTTTCTTTCCACCACTGCTACTGCCAATCTCGATTCTGGAAGGCAGTTGTTGTGGTATCGGTGTTGGAAGAACATATGAAGCTTCTTTTTGTCTCATTAGAACGGTTTCTGCTCTTCTGGCTCGATTCAGAGTATCCGCAAAATTACTCGGTTGTTTCACAGTTACCAAGGTGCGTATTTCTGGATTCAAGCCCTTTATAAACTGATCAGCTACAGCTGTATCATTTCTAGCCACTTGCGGACCAAACTGTAACAAGGTGAAGAAATGGGCCAAATATTCATCGATCTTCAATGGACCCTGCCTCAAATTTGCAAATTCTGCACTTTTGTCCTCTCGATATGATAGAGGTACAAACCTTTGATAAAATTCAACTTTGAAAAGTTTCCACGTAATCATGAAACCACGCTGTGCTATGGCTTCCTGGGTTATCAGCCACCAACTCCTAGCGACTTCCCGTAGTTGATTCCCAACCAATTTAATTCTACACTCATCTGTGAATCCCAGAAATTCAAACAGCATTTCACTCTCCTCCAGCCAAGTCTCACAACCAGCTGGTGTCTCAACACCCCTCAAAATCGGTGGTTGAAATGACTGAAATCTTATCATCTGTGTTTCCATCCGAGTTTCAGACACATCCATCTGATCATACGATGTACTACCCCTTTCTGGAATTCGTCTAGGAGGAATATCTGATAATCACAGGTATTAGTAATAACGGGAGACAAGTCCGTCTCAATCCCAATCCTGATCAGCTTACCTCTGATCAAGAATTGGTTCTGATCCCGTTTCATATAGTACATATTACCAAATCATCTCCGATATCCAGGTAACATGTATTTTAATACACAGTAACAACATACGAAAATCTTAGCAGATACAATGTTATTCCAACATTATATGCATTTCTATGCCATATAAATCCAGGCAATAAAACATAATATCATGCTAGCATACATATAAATCATCAGTATATGAAATCACATGCTAGCAATCACATGCAGGGAAAGAAAACTCAATCTACCCCGCTCACTAACTTTTATCTCAGTGCTAAGGAACCTACAATTCAAGGACCTACAGCTCTGATACCACCTGTTGTGGGGACCCGAACGCTAATCAAGTTTTTAATCATCATTGGGACTAATTAATCAATTATAAAACAGGGTCTAAAAATTTTTCTTTTTAAATTGCGGAACGTAGTGAAATAAAACATATATACATCTCAGTATATAAAATACAAATCCTGTATTACAAAACATTTAATTCAAACTAGAGTCTAACATCTAATATCAAGTGTTCAAACCCTATCTCAGATCAAAGTCCGAAGTCTCCACTCTAACTCGATCTCTCTTCATCTCCTTGACCTTGAACCTGTCCCACCTGTTGTCAAGTACACATACAGACAAGACAACAGCCGGATAAACCGGTGAGAATAACTCCCAGTATAAATCAATGAAACATGCAATCATATAAACAAATATAAAGCATGTAATCAGGTATCAACAATATGTAACAAATCTGAAACATAATCAACAACACACTGTCAACAATACTCGTAGCTACTAAATTCATACTAGACTCAATCCTAGTCTAGGGATCCCGATTCCAGAAGTTGGTATGCATATATCGACTAACAGTAATAGAAAAGACTCCAGTTCTATCCACGCCGATATAGTATCGATTAACAGTAATAGAAAAGACTCCAGTTCTATCCACACCGATACAGTATCGATTAACAGTAATAGACGAAGCCCTGATTCTATCCACATTGATATATTATCGATTAACAGTAATAGAGCAAGCCTTAATTCTATCCACATTGATATGATATCGATTACCAGTAATAGAACAAAGTCCGATTCTATTCACATCGATATAACATCGATTAACAGTAATAGAAGGAACGGTGAATCTATCCACATCGATATAGTATCAATTAACAGTAATAGAAGAAGCTATACATCTATCCACATCGATATAATATCAATTAACAGTAATAGAAGAAGCTATACATCTATCCACATCGATAACCAAACATCCAGTGACAGACTTTGACACCACCGCCAATACACCATCTTATGACATCGTGCAATGTGCCTGTGGCGATCCACCACTAACGGCACTTCTGTCATAAGATTACTCTTCTAATACCTGTAATCTATAACTCAAGAAAACAAGTATAACAATCAATCAATGCAAATATCAATGCAATAAAGTAAAGTATGTGATTTAGGGAAACTCAAGTCTCAGCTGACTCAAGTCCATCTCCCAATACCACATTGACTTATACCTTTGTCTTCATGATCTGACGAAGACGAAGACTCCATTTCATGTCTGTCCATGTCAATCTGAATTCACAATATCGAATAGACTGTGTCAATATACCGCTCAGTTCAAAGCCTGTTCTGATTAATATCGAATCAAGACACAATCTAATTCATATCGACAATATCACGATATAATCAGAATCAATACTGAGTCTGATCAATATCAATTCATTGATGTTTCGACGGTATGATAATACAATTTCAGTAACCCCGTCAATCCCAACATCACAGATATAATACCAGAGCTCATCATAAATATCGATACTAGTCATAATCTCAATAACAATACATATCTGATATGAATTCTCAGTCACATCGACTCCGAAAATCATAACAATTACATAAACGGTCCGTTTCTCAATCTGACTTCGCTTCTATGATGTCTAGCATGACAAAAACATCATATATGAATCCTATTCAATTCTGACAATAGTCTAATTTCAAAATATGTCAAAACGTAGCAAAACTTACGTCCAGTTGTAGTCTACGTTGATAGGAATACAGTACTGAAGTCGGATTCAAAATCTGACGGGCGGATCGTTCATCAATTTCCAAACTTCACGATTCTCTCTCCTTTTTCCTTTTTCTGAATTAACGTTTGTTGATATGTATGATATATGTATATATATACACGTCGCTCATATACAGACCAAGTGGCAATTTTTCATGTTGCATGACTCGCGCTCGAGCGGTTAATCTTTACCGCTCGGGCGCGGCATATTCTGTCGAGATACTCGGCTGAACATCTCCTGGCGCTCGGGCGGTAATATTCTACCGCTCGAGCACCAAACATTCTGTCCAAGAAGTAAAATTGGCGCTCGGGCGGTTCTTTTCTACCGCTCGGGCGCGAGATGTTCGGCCTAACATCTTGAGATGTTCGGTTCAACATCTCGACTTAAAATAAACCAACGCCCGGCTTCGTCATTTGAGTTCCTATAACCTCAACTCTATCAATTAATCAACGTCTGATTACAGTAATTATACTCAAATCATTTCAGATTACGGTAATCCAATTCTCGGGCATTACATAATAGTAATCTATCTGATATACATGTCAATATAAAAGTACAAGTCATTACTACATGTCTCTATCTCAACTAGGTTCAACATCTATACATCCAGTGCTGAATCCTATTCTGCTTCTGGGCCCGGATCTCCACGCTAACTATAATCTCTCGTCCTCTTCCTGATCCTGATCATGTCCCACCTGTTGTCAAGCACACATACAAACAAGACAACAGCTGGATAATTCCGGTGAGAATTACATTCCCAGTATAAATGATGTATACATGCGTTTCATATAAATAAATACAAAAGCATGAAATTGATATTCATAACATGTATCACAATCAGAAACATGAATAAATACAAACTATGCATTACATGAATCAATACAAACTCTGAATCACACTCTGTGATTCTTAGACTCTGACTCGACTCATCCTAATCTATGGATCCCGATCAGAATAAGAACATACACCCACCTACACTCTCGATCGGGGTGGTGCTACGTTCTTATTCACGGACTTTGGCCCTCTCCATATCGAATATCAGTAATAGAAGAAATTCTAATTCTATCCACTTCGATATGACCAAAAATCCGGTGTCTTGACCTATCCGTCACAGACTTTGGCACTTCCGCCAAATCACTATCATGTGACAATGTGCAATGTGCAATGTGCCCGTGACGATTCCATCACTATCAGGCACCCCTGTCACGTTATCAATCGTCTACAACTAGGCGTATCCGCCTATGACTCAGTACATAAATCAATAGATCAAAAATATCAATTTCATTCAATTGCAAATATCAATGCGATAAGGTAAAGTATGTGATTTTGGGAAACTCAAGTCAAATCAACTCGAGTTGTGCAATCCCGCATCAACATCAATTTATACATTTCTCTTCTCGGTCTGACGAATTCGAAGTGTCGAAGTCAAATCTGTCCATATCCAATCTGAATTGACAATATTGAATAGACTGCGTCAATATACAGCTCAATTCAAGGCCTTTTCTGATCAACACGCAAATCAAGACATAATCTGATCAATGTCAACGATACAACGATACAATCTCAATCAAACGAATCTGATTAATATCAATCTATTGATGTTTCGACGGCATAGCAATACAATCTCAATAACCCCGTCAATTCCCACATCACAAATATAATAACACGGCTCATAATCAATATCAGTACAACCTGAAATCTTAACAATAACTGATAATAATCTTAACTCTGTATAATCTCGCAATACCGGCAATACAATATCAGTATATACGAATCAACAACTCATCTGATCCAAATCTGAATAATATCAATATAATCAGCGATACAGTATCAATCAAATATCAATCCCAACATCTCATAATCGATAACAACATAATTCTGATATCAAATCGGTCTAATCACAATCAAATCAAATTTGAAAATTCATAACAATTATATAAACAGTCAGTTCTTCAATATGCCTTAAATTATATACTGATCAGTATATCCAGAACACATAATATCAGTCCAATCATGATTCCCCCATTATCATAATTTCAAACGATATCAGAATTCAATAAAACTTACGTCCTGTTGTAGCTTTCGTCGCTAAGAACTCGGTACAGAAGTCGGATTCAAAATCTGACGGACGGATTTCGTAAAAAATCAAATTTCTGAAATTTTAAAGCTCAACCTTCCCTAGAGTTCTTCTCGAGTTGCTTGTGTCTGATTCTTAAGGATTTAAGAATTAATATATATATATATATATATATATATATATATCAATGCATGTCCAAAGAAACGTGGCTCACTCTTCAAGTTGCACGTCTCGCGCATATGCGCGACTACCATCAGCGCATATGCGCGAGACACAAAGTCTCGGCGCGTTATTCTCACGGTAGCTCGCGCATATGCGCGCCCTTGCTCGGCGCATATGCGCGAGGTCCTTCACTAGTTTCTGCCATCCTCGCGCATATGCGCGAATCTTGATCGCGCATATGCGCGAGGTCCTCTGCCTGCCTCGCGCATATGCACCCCAGCGGGGTCACGCATATGCGCGAGGTATTTTCCTCTCACATATTTCCAACTTCCTTCCGGCTTTCCCGGTCTGATCCCTTCTGTCTATAATCATATCAATTATCACCAAATCATTTCAGATTACGGTAATCCAATTCTCAGGCCTTACATTATCATATTAAATAAACATTTTTATTTAATTTCAAATAATTAAATTTTTTGTAAAAACTTTTTATCATAAATAATTAAAATCATATTTCAATTATTTATTTTGTAAGAAATTGATTTTATCAAAATTTTTGTAGGGATAAAATCGTCTGTATTTCAAAAATATCATTTTAGTCCCCAAAATTTTGAAAAATCTGAAAATCGTTGCCTCAGCTAGGGATGTAAATGAGCCGAACTGTTCGCGAGTTTTTCGGATCTCGGATCGTTAAAAAGCTCGTTCGGGCTCGTTCGTTAAGCTTATCGAGCCGAGCCCGAGCCTTATTTTCGGCTCGACAATTTTGTGGAGCCGAGCTTGAGATTAATGATGTTCGGCTCGTTAGCTCGTGAACATGTCCGATAATAGGTTCGTGAGCTCAAAATTGAGCTCGGCTCGTTATGCTGGCTCGTGAGCTCGAGCTCGAGCTCGGCTCGTTTAAGTGGTTCACGGGAGTTGCTGGTATAAAAAAAAAGGGATATCAGCGACGGTTTTTACTAAACCGTCGCTATATAGCGACGGTTTTAATTAAAACCGTCGCATAATAAATTAAGCGACGTTTTCTTAAAACCCGTCGCTATAATTAAAAACGTCGTATAATAAATTAAGCGACGGTTTCTTAAAACCCGTCGCTATTATAGCGACGGTTTTTTTACATAAAACCGTCGCTATAATAGCGACTGTTATGAATAAACCGTCGCCGATTAATATCAACGACGGTTTTATCAAACCGTCGCTCATAGCAACGGTTTTGGGGTTTAGGGTTTAGGCTTTAGGGTTTAGGGTTTTAGCAAACTGTCTATAAATTGTCGCGTTTAGAGTCGTTTATAACATTTGCACTTAGTCATCTTGAGTGTTTATTAAATGGATATATCCGTTGTCCTTACAATCAAAAAAAATGTCAGAACAAACCATATTTAGACGAAATTACAAACCATTTGTGTTTTCTAATAAAAAGTACGAAATCGTGGATGTCAATCGAAAAAAAAGTCTTGGATACTACGAACCATTTGTGTTACCTACGCAAGCCTCGCAAGTTGTGTATTTGACTTATCCAACAACGAAGAGAGCAGAATCAGATTGGATGCATGTGAGTACTCTATGTAGGCGAGCTTATGTCACTGATGTTGAGCCAAATACTGAGCATAATCAAATTGATGCGAACGATGCATTTCAAAACAACGAAAGTGGACCTCATGACATCTCAACTCAATTTCTTTTATCGTCTCAAAATCTAGTCGATGTTAATGTTATGTACGACAACGAAATTTATTTGAACTGAAAGTGAAATAGAAGAGGTTCAATATTCGAGCGACGATGTTCGTGACATTTATTGAATTGTACTTTGGAAAAAATATATATTTCATTAATTATAAATGTTAATGTTTTACAATTATTGAATTTATTTTAGCGAGCACGACATGGCAGAGATCCAACGTCATGGGAGCTGTACGTTCACACACATCAACATGCAGATGGATCTTTCGTTGACACACGATTCGCCTGCTCCACGTAAGTTTATTAAATTTCGTTATTCTCATCAACGTTACATTAAGAAAATTCAATTTGATTCATTTTAAATCAACATCACAGGAGGAGATGTAGCGCTACATGGCTGATTCATTTTGTATGAAACACTTGTATTATTATTTGCAGATTAATAATATGATTACATTTCTCAAATTTTGTTAATTTTTTTCGATTATACAGCACAATATATTTTTATTTCAGATTTAAATAATTATAACATTTTAAAAAAAAACATTTAGCGGCGGTTTTTTGTTCAAACCGTCGCGACATTAGCGACAGGTTTTATAAAACCCGTCCCTAATGGCGACAGGTTTGACATACTGTCGCTATAATAGCGACAGTCTAAAATAACCGTCGCTTTTTGGCGACGATGTCTATAACTAGCGCTATTTGCGACAGTTGTAGAAAAACGTCGCCGATCAGATCGGCGACGGTTTAAGAAAAACGTCGCCGATGTTTTTGTAAATACCCGTCGCTATTAGCGACGTTTGTGTCAATACCTGTCTCTATTAGCGACGCTTTTAATCAAAACCCGTCGCTATTAGCGAACCCGAGCCAGGCTCATTTAACAAGATAAACGAGCCATTAACGAGCCGAGCTCGAGTCGAGCCCGAGCTTCATCAATTCCGAACGAGCCGAGCCCGAGCTTCAAACCCGAGGCTCGTAACGAGCTCGAGCCGAGCCCGAGACGAGAAAATAATGAAACCGGCTCATTTACATCCCTAGCCTCAGCCTGGCGCGGTGCCCGAGACGTTCCCAGGCACCTGCCCGCCTGCTGCCGCGTTCATGGCGGGCGCGTCTGCCAGAAAAAGTTCTTAGCAGACCACCACAAATATTTTTTTATATTTAAAAAACTGATTTTTTTCAAAAATAAATATTAGGGTCATTTTTCAAAAATTCGTACGCGGTTATAAATAATATACTCGGCATGATTTAATTAAACACACGATTGAGAATTACCGGCTCTGATAACACAATTGGTGTATTGTGTTCTTGCACCCAAGACGCAGCGGAAGTTCAAAAAGTTTTGCTTGGACGTAGTGTGTTTGTGAGGACCCGGATGCTAATCATTTTCTTAAGCATTCTTGGGATTAAATGGATCATTTAAATAAACTGGATCGAATTTTTCTTTAAAGGCGAATATCTCATACCAAAATATAAAAGAGTACATACGTTGCGTTTCTTATTTCATGTACCAGATCTAGTTTAATATCTACAACAAGATCAACGATACAAAATTTATTCAACGAAATTCATACAACTAGTGTTTATTAGTCACAACTACATGTCAAAGGATAAAGTACTAGTTTTCCTTCCACTCAAGCCCGAATCACCATTCTAAGTTCACTCGTTCAAGCTCTTCTCGATCCTGATCATGTCCCACCTGTTGTCCTGCACACATACAAACACCACAACAGCCGGATACTCTGGTGAGAAATATATTTCCCAGTATAAACAATGTATACATGCATATCATGGAAAATATCTAAAAGCATAGAACACTTGTTAAAAATCATGTTTCCAAATCTAGAAAATATAAATCAACACAAGGATTTAACTCAAACTCTTTAATTCTAATCTTTGACTCGACTCTTATCTACGTCTCGGGATCCCGGTTTGAATAAGAACGTAACAAATCTCCCACCTACTCTCCCATTTGGGATGACGGTACGTTCCTATTCTCGGACTTTGGTCCTCTATATCGAGTGTCTACAATAGGAGTCGATCTTCTCCTACGCTCATCGATATAACCAAACGTCTAGTGATTTGGCACTTCTACCAAAGACTATGCACATCTGCCCAAGACTCTTTCTAATATCTATCTTTTTTTCTCTGCTTTTCTATAAATCAATAGAATAAGCATATATATTCAAAGACTACAAAAGTATTAAAACAATAACAAATAAGTATGTGGTTTTGGGAAAGTAAAGTTATCTCTTACTCGAGTTGTATCTCCCGGTTAACATTGATTTATACTTTTTTGGTTTCAGTGTTCGGTGAGATGAAATCAACCTCACTCTTGCTCGATAACCTTCTGTTATTCAATGTATAATAGATTAGAACCTTCGCTCGTTCCTCTACCGATTTCGATACTGAGCTTTCAAGTTTGAAACCTTCGATACCGGTCTGAAATAACAGTTTTGAGATGCACAATATCAATATACAACTCAAGGCAAAACAATACTCAATCTATTTATGTTTTGACGGCATAACGGCACAATCTCGACATGCCCCAGTAACTCAAACAACAAGAGGCAATATCAATGCTCAAAATCTGCATAATCTCAATCAAATATGGTCGAAAATCAATAAAAATTGCATATACGATCCGTTTTTCGATTCGGTTTCGATTCTACAATGTCTAATATCCCAAGAACATATCATAGAAATCAAATCATGATTCCTCCAACATATAAATTTCGAACCATGCTAGAAATCAATAAAACCTACATCCTCTTGACGTTCTTGGCGAGAGGAGCACGGAAATATGTTCGGATTGAAAATCAAATGGCTAGATTTCGCACAATTAAATTTCTAAGACAAGATGAAGCTTGAGGGAACTTGCTATGGAACTTCTCGGTTTTCTGCTGAAGTTTTGAAATAATTGGAAGTAATTTGTATATCCAAATGCATGGCAAGAAAACGTGACTCATTCTTGGTTCAGCACGTCTCGCGCATATGCGCGACCTTCCCCGGGCGCATATGCGCGCCCCGTCTCGCGCATATGCGCGAGACCTACTATCTCAATGCACGAACATTCCAACTTCTCGCGCATATGCGCGCCCTGTCCCCGTGCATATGCATGAGACCTACTGTCTCGGCACTTGTCAATATCACATGCTCGCGCATATGTTCGCCCTATCTCGCGCATATGCGCGAGGTCTTCTGCCATGCTGGTGCATATGCACACCTCTTCTCGCGCATATGCACGAGGTGTTCTGTCCTCGCACATATGAATCATGCTTCATTCTTTTACCACTTCTTTTCTCGGTTTATTCCTTTCATAATCACGTTAATTCATAAATCAATAATCTCGAATTAACAAAATAAGATCTCGGGCATTACAGTGTTTAAAACCATCATAGGACGTTTAGAATTATACATTTGTGTTCTCAACGCTGAACACTTAACTATTCCGGTGTTTAGGCGGATATAGACTTTCTTTTATATCCAGACAAACAACTCTTCTCTTTTGATTGCCTAATTAGGTCCACGATCGAAGACTATCTTCCTTTCTTGTTTTGCACTAGAAAATCCAAACAATTGATACGTTGTGGATGTAGCCTCCGAATTTCCAAAATCCAGAGACGAGGCGGCAAGGCAGTGGAAGAAAATCACATGACCGAAATTTTCCCAACCTTTTGTATATTGGCCGAGATCCTTTTTTTGAGGTGGGAAGGATTTGTTGATTCTTAATCAATGTTTGGAGCTAATTTAGTTAATAATCCAAAATCGATTATATGAAATATTTTTTCTTCCAATTTTTTAACTTGGCCGTGACTATGCCTTCAAAAGATGGGAAGATTTTTGTTAATCTTTGTACTTATTGATTCTTAATCAATATTTTGGATTCTTAACCAATAATTAAGGAAATCTAATTTGCTTCTTTTTGCCAAATTTTCTTCCAATTCTTTACGGTGGCCAAGTGTTGAGATTGCAATTGGAAAGGATATTTCATTACATTTAAATCCTCATATTATTAATATATAATATATAATTTTCAACTTTTCATAATACATGATATATTAATACTATATTTACACATTTTTTATATCACCATATAAAAAATATATATATATAAATTAAATTAAATAATCATCATTTAATTTATATAATTAACTCATATGTTAATTATATTCTAGACTCCTCTAGAACATTTAAGTTAATTTGTACATGTTAGTAGTCAATACTACTAGTACAATCATTTAATCAATAAATTTCAATTTACTAAATAAATGATTACGTACTCATTTAACCTCGATCGACAATCCGAGAGCGATTATGTGTAAAGGATACAAATTTTTTTCATATAATGGAAATGAAAATTTCGAAAATCCAAATTTCCATTTCTCATATTGGGCAGCTGCCAGTTTTAGTGAACTCCTTCACAAAACAGGCAGTTTTACTCTCTTTCCTTAATTAGTAATCATGCTAACTTCCATTTCTTCAATCCTTTTGAATCAGCTCATAAATTCATTTATAAGCTTCCTGTTTGATCTCCATAACCCTGTAGTCGCCAAATTTCAACTCCTTGAACTTTGACTTTCTGAACGAGAACATAGAATCTGATATTTGTCGACCCTCGGTGGTTTAGGGATACAGCTAGTCGTGGGTTAACGTCTCCATGTGATTCAGAATAATATTTATTCTTATTCGGGCATACCCTAGTTAGCTCCATTCTTTTCATCAACTCCTTGATCGAGAATGTCAGATCTCTTTTCTGATCGCACCTATCGGATCATGGTAAGAGCGTCAATAGCATTACCCCATGATCTCCTAGGTATCACTGATAGTTCATACAAAAACCTTTAGTCATGGTTAGCGTACAGTACGATCTCTTCAGCACATATAACCCGATCGAATATAAAACCATTGTTATATCGAGAGTTGCATATGAATTTGATAGTGATGCGATTTATATTTGAGTACTAACAGTGTCATGGTATGTGCAACTAGGAAAACACATTACCCTAAAGCACATTTCTTGCTCTGTCCAGATACTCCTTATACTATTAAATCATCAGATCACATAGGATATCTTCACCCGTAGGTGAACGGTAAATCCCTGACTACAATGTATTTTCTCCTACGTATTTCAAAACTACACCCAACTCATCACATGATGACCTTCAATTGAGTCGTTAAATGGATAAGTGAGAACCACTTGGGTAGTCCGATGAAGGGTTGCTCAGTGCATCATCATATGATGTTATTCTCAAGCTCGAGCGACCTTTATCCTTGTTTTAGGCGGCTGATTCAACTAGTAGCCTTGTTTAGAATATATACAGTGAACTTCCTAATGAGTTCTATGATCTTACATTGCGACGCAGACCTCATAGTACCTATTATATATTCAAGAACTTTATCTATGCAACTTTGTAGGACAGAGTGCTTACCGCTTTACAAAAAGCTATAGCTAGTGGTAATGGTGCAACTCAAATCTTTTAAACTGCACAGCAGCTCAAGCACTACATGATGTGAATCTCGATACGAATAAATAGCAAACACGATTAAAATGCAATCACACCCTCTATTTAATTACGATAATAAGACTCGTGTGTTTTCCCGATCTTTTGAATCAATTAATTGATGTGTTACTCACCTCTAAACTATAAAAGTTTAGCAACAAATAAACACGAGGATAACAATCTAAATTTGATACGAACCTTCGAAGTACGACGCCTACGACAATCCGCACAAGCACGATCGACAAACGCCACAAAGTTATAAACTTTGATAAGTTTGATTTGATTTAACAAAGCTAAAGCCTGGAAAAGTTGAGAGAAAATTCTCACAAGTTTGATAAAACTCAAAATAATATGTGTATTGTGTGTAAAATTCGTCCAATATGGTTTACATATCAAAAAGATTACTAGAATCTAGTTTCCTAACAAAATAAAACTCTAAAAAGGAAAATTATTCGCGCAGAAAACGTAAAGGCACGGACCCCGTTCTTCCCTCCGTGCTCAGGTCCGTGTTCGCTCGATTAAATTGTTGTCGCCGAAACAAGGGGCACGGACCCCGTGTCCACCTCCGTGTACGGGTCCGTGTAGGTGCGCAAAAATCCGTCAGCCGAAATCAAAGGGCACGGACCCCGTGCTCGCATCCGTCTAAAGGTCCGTGTAGGCACTGGTCTCGCGCATCTCAGGATGTAAAGGGCACGGACCCCGTGTACAGGTCCGTGTGCTGGTCCGTGCACTCTCGGCCGCTTAAAACAAATGCTTGAATGGTATTTCTTTGGCTCCCAAACACACTCCCATGTCTTCCACACCTCCCTTGGAGTTTGGCCCACCATGATCGCATCATCCTCCCCTTCTTGAAAAGGATTTGTCCTCAAATCTTTGCTACCTACACAAAAATGAAGCAAGTTAGTAATAACAAAGATTATGTGACCAACATGCTTACCTCGAAATCCAATTCTGTAGGAGCTATCCCCCATGTGCGTCATTGATCTTTGGAACCTCAACTCCTTGGTTGCCCTTTCCATGTAATCATCAATTACTTCAAACATCAAATAACGAGTGACATAGAATGATAATGTTAATATCGCATTAAGCATCATGAAGATTAAATTCCTCCCCTTCTTAGACCTAGTTAACAACACAAAAATTTCAACACAAGTGCAAACCCATAGTTTACTAGGAATAAGAATTGTCTCATGCAATGAATATGAAATGAAAAATTTACTCCCTTTAAACATATATCCACCATGAATGGAAGGATCATCATATTCAATCATGCAACGGGCAAAACAATCAACAACAAGGTGCAACTCATGCAAAGGGAACACACCATGTGTACTACCCATGCAATCATTTAACTCCTCGCAAGAATTCAAGTCTAATGCATGTGAACACTGGTAGTTAACAAATCCCCACAATTTAGTAACTTGGGGGAAATAAAGATTCATGATAGGTACATGCATGTCATCAATCATCTCAAGTCCATAGCAGTCAGTGAATAAGGATAAATTGACACATACTACCTTAACCCTCAAGTTCGCAACCCACCCTACAACTCCTTGAAAACAAAATAACACTACTTTAAAGTAAGGGAGAAAGTCATACCTCATAGTTGTTGTAGTGGCAACTAACCTTACCTCGTCGTGATTGCACTTGCATTCTCGAGGCTCAAACTTTTGGATTCTCCCTTCTACTCGACTCACTTGTCCCCTTGTCATGATAACTCCAAGATCCTGCAAATAAGAAATAGCAATGCTCGGGATTGAACCGGCGATTTCATCACAATATGGGTAAACCACTTTGTACAAAGGTACATGTAATGGTTTATGCGATAATAAACAACTCTCAACCTCACTCTTTTCACTCCTTTGGGCCATCAAATTATTTTTCTTTTCTTTTTCTTTGGCCTCTTTTTCTCTCTCTTTTTTCTTTTCTATGGTCATCTCACTCTTTTGTTCACTCTTTCTTTCGACCATATATTTTTCTTTTTCTTTTTCTAAGGCCATCTCACTCTTTTGGACACTTTTTTTTCTGCCTCATCTCTTTTTCTTTTCTTTAATTGATCCTCAAGTATTTTTTTTGGTGACAAAGGTATAAATACAATTGGTTCTTTGTTTAGGACAAATGATTACCTATTCTTGAAACCATCATATGTTACCTTCCTATCAAATTGACAAGGTCTACCCAACAAGATATGACAAGCATGCATGGGCACCACATCACACAAAACCTCATCACTATACTTCCCAATCGAAAAAGATAATAGTACTTGTTTGTTAACCTTCACTTCCGTACAATCATTCAACCATTGAAGTCTATATGGTTGAGAGTGCTTTAAAGTAGGCAAACTCAACTTCTCCACCATCTCACAACTAGCTACGTTGGTACAACTTCCCCCATCTATAATAACGTTGCAAACCTTTTCGTTCACAAAGCACCTAGTATGGAACAAGTTCCCCCTTTGATTGGTCTTCTCCTCCTCGACTTGGCCAATCATGATACGCCTAGTCACCAATGATTCACCTACAACCGCCTCATATCCCTCAACAGGATCCTCCAACTCAGGCATCTCATCATCATCACCCTCACTTTGGGACTCATACTCACCATAAGCATTCAAAACCATCACCCTCTTATTAGGACATTCACTAGCAATATGACCCAACCCTTGACACCTAAATCATTTAGTATCCCTAGAACGATTAGAAGGAGTTTCAGATTTACCTTGAACTCCTTGCTTAGGTGCCTCTTGCTTAGTGTCAAATCTTGGCTTGGCCTCCACTTTATTTTCCTCACGCTTCACAACATTGGATTGCCAAGAAGATGATGAACCCCCGGTTTGAATGGTGCGGCCAACTCCTCGCCTTTTGAGTTGTTGCTCCACTTTTATGGCCATTTGCACCATCTCATCCAGATCTAAGTAGTGCCGAAGCTCCACTTGATCTTGAATCTCCCTGTTCAAGCCACAAAGAAAACGAGCCATGGTTGCCTCACTATCCTCCTCAATATTGGCCCTAATCATGACTACCTTCATCACCTTATAGTAGTCCTCAACACTCTTTGACCATTGCCTCAATGTTTGTAGCCTCTTAAACATCTCCCTATTATAGTGATTGGGCACAAACCTCTTTCTCATTACCCTCTTCATCTCATCCCAAGAATCAATGGGTCTCTCATTATACCTCCTTCTAGTGGTCACTAATTGATCCCACCAAATGAGAGCATAGTCTAAGAATTCCATCACCGCCAACCTCACCTTCTTTTGTTCGGAGTAGTGGTGACACTCAAAAACAAATTCTACCCTATTTTCCCATTCTAAGTACGCCTCCGAGTCAAATTTGCCATGGAAGGAAGGAATTTTCATCTTAATGCTACCCATCCCATCTTCTCTATGCCCATCATTAAATCTACCCCTCATAGCTTCTCCTCTTCCTCTACCAACTCCTCTACCTCTTCCATTCCTACCCCAATTTTCATTTTGACTCTCCTCTTATCCCCCCAAATCATATTCCTCATCTTCGCCTCTACCCAAATCTCTAACCTTAGATTTACCCCCACTAGGACTCATTTCAATCCTATCCAAACGCTCATGTAACGACTCCATCTCAATCTTCATCATCCTAGAAAAATGTCCAGACAACGCCTCCATTTGGACCTTAGATAACCCCGGGTTAGAACTATCTCCTACCTCCCTCTCCAATTAATTTCAAATTTGTACCTGCAAGAAAAGGTTAGTAGAAATAAAATAATCCTCACCCAAATGCTCACGGTCACTCCAAAGAAATTCACTCGTCTTTTCTCACAATTTTTTTTTTCTCACAACAAATACTCACTCTTCACTCCAAAGAAAATTCACTCACACTCAAGTAATGTCACTCAAGTTTGATGCTTCTCTCGAAGGTGTGCTCAAGCTTTGTATTTGAATTTATCAAACAATCAAGTTTAAACTTGTGAACAAATGTGACCGACTCACTTGGACTGTGTAGACAAGAAATTCGAATATATGAAATACTTTTTTTTTTACTGTGAGAGGCAATTGAATATGACTCTCTAAAGGAAATAGAACAATATATCAAAAAGAAATAATGGTGGATTTTCGGATTTTCGGTATTTTTTTTATTTTATTTTTTGCTGAGTACTACTCGAAAATCCCAAAAAAAAAAACACCAACAAATTTCGAGAATCACAGATTCACGAAAAAATTACGAAGAACGATAGACCAAAACAGATCTAAAAACTAACGAAGAAATAATACAGATCTGCAAATTCAATAACAAGATGACTTACTTGAATTCAATAAACCTAAAGCTCTGATACCAAATGATGTGAATCTCGATACGAATA
Source organism: Primulina eburnea (assembly GCF_022965805.1). Taxonomy (NCBI): domain Eukaryota; kingdom Viridiplantae; phylum Streptophyta; class Magnoliopsida; order Lamiales; family Gesneriaceae; genus Primulina; species Primulina eburnea. Next base: position 391,803 of record NW_027331639.1, read on the forward strand.
AATAGCAAACACGATTAAAATGCAATCGCACCCTCTATTTAATTACGATAATAAGACTCGTGTGTTTTCCCGATCTTTTGAATCAAGTAATTGATGTGTTACTCACCTCTAAACTATAAAAGTTTAGCAACAAATAAACACGAGGATAACAATCGAAATTTGATACGAACCTTCGAAGTACGACGCCTACGACAATCCGTACAAGCACGATCGACAAACGCCACAAAGTTATAAACTTTGATAAGTTTGATTTGATTTAACAAAGCTAAAGCCTTGAAAAGTTGAGAGAAAATTCTCACAAGTTTGATAAAACTCAAAATAATATGTGTATTGTGTGTAAACTTCGTCCAATATGGTTTACATATCAAAAAGATTACTAGAATCTAGTTTCCTAACAAAATAAAACTCTAAAAAGGAAAACTATTCGTGCAGAAAACGTAAAGGCACGGACCCCGTTCTTCCCTCCGTGCTCAGGTCCGTGTTCGCTCGATTAAATTGTTGTCGCCGAAACAAGGGGCACGAACCCCGTGTCCACCTCCGTGTACGGGTCCGTGTAGGTGCGCAAAAATCTGTCAGCCGAAATCAAAGGGCACGGACCCCGTGCTAGCATCCGTCTAAAGGCCCGTGTAGGCACTGGTCTCGCGCATCTCAGGATGTAAAGGGCATGGACCCCGTGTACAGGTCCGTGTGATGGTCCGTGTACTCTCGGCTGCATAAAACAAATGCTTGAATGGTATTTCTTCGGCTCCCAAACGCACTCCCATGTCTTCCACACCTCCCTCGGAGTTTGGCCCACCATGATCGCATCACTACAGTTCGATCGCTCTACCAGGCAGGGACAATTATTGCACCCAACAATCTGCCTCTCAATAATTGCAATCCTTGCAATCAATGAGAATCTAACACTTGACATTGGCTCTGATACCAATTGTAGGACTGAGTGTTTACCGTTTTACCAAAATCTATAGCCAATTGTAATGGTGTAACTCAAATCTTTTAAACTGCACAGCAGCTCAAGCACCACGGTTCGATCGCTCTACCAAGCAGGGACAATTATTGCACCCAACAGGTGTTTGGAATTATTGCATATGGACTTGTTTGGTCCAATCCCTATCATGAGCTTAGGGGGAATGAAGTATAATCTTGTTGATATTGATGACTTTTCTAGATTTACTTGGGTAATATTTCTTGCTGGAAAAGATCAAACCAGTAGCCTCCCGATCAAGCTTCTGAAAAAGATTCAAAATGAAAAATCAGTTTCTGTCATCAACATCAGAAGTGATCGGCACTGAGTTTACTAACAAGATTCTTGAGTTATATTTGGATGAACAGGGTATTCATCAGGAATATTCAGCTGCCAGAACGCCTCAACAAAATGGAATAGTTGAGAGGAGAAACAGAACTTTTAAGAAGCTGCTAGAACAATGCTAGAAGATGCAGAAATCTCTTAGCGCTTCTGGGCAGAAGCAATCAATACAGCATGTTTCACACAAAACATAACCATGATGAACAAGAGGCAAGAACCCATATTAGATATGGAAAGGGAATAATCCTGATGTATCTTATTTTCATGTGTTTGGTTGCAAATGTTTTGTGCACAATAATGGTAAAAATTATTTGTCTGCATTTGATTCAAAATCAGATGCTGGATTATTTCTTGGATATTCAGCAGCAATCAAATCATTCAGAATTTTCAATAATAGAACTCTTAATGTTGGAAAATCTGTTCATGTTGTTTTTTATGAAGATTGCAGTGATCCTGGAATTTATAACGAGTCAAATCTAAGTAACAGATTAGACAGAATTCATCTGGAACTGGATAGTGAAGATGATGCAGTACCAAGTGTCAAAGATTCTCAAAATCCAGAACCAGAAATTTCTATGTAGAACCAGTTGTTCAGACACAGGACATGCCAGAACCAGAAGCTGACATTCCAGAACCTGCTACTGCTTTAGACGAGCATGATCCGAATCCATCAAACTAGGAAGAAATTTCTTTAAACCATTTTGTTTGGAGAAAATATCACCCTCCATCTTTATTTATTAGTGATCCAACAGTTCCATTAAGAACCAGAAGACAAATGATAAATGAATATATGCATGCTCCTTTTATCTCTCAGGATTAACCAAAGAAGATTGAAGAAACTCTTCTGGATCCCAGTTGGATTGAAGCTATGCAAGAAGAGCTAATCAATTTAAAAGAAATGAAATTTGGTTTCTTGTGCCTAGACCATCTCATCAAAAAGTTATTGGAACTCGGTGGGTATTTAGAAATAATCTAAATGAAGAAGGTACTGTTGTTAGAAATAAAGCAAGACTGGTGGCTCAAGGTCTCAGAAATGAAGAAGGGATAGACTATGATGAAACATATGCACCAGTAGCAAGTGTTAGAACTGAAAATCTTACAATAATACAATTAAATATTTGTAAGGAAATTTTTGATTTTGTTACTATTATTTTGAAGAGAATATTTTAGATACTCTTGGAGAGGCAATATTGTATTGATATATTGTGTATAAGCATGCAATTTTCGAATTTTGGAAGGAAATTCTCGCAAGGATTGAATATCATGTAAATTAAAAGAATTAAGGCATGATTAATGCTAGGAATTTTCGAAAATCCTCCTAGATTAATTGCCTAATTATTATGGTGGAAAAATACTAGTGTACTTGGAATTAAATCACCCAAGGTTGACCAAAATCCTTCCTACCTAGCAACTTAAATTTCAAAACCAATAGAGAGCATGAGATCAAGGAATAATCTCACTAATTAAGCATCAAGATTTTCGAAAATGGCAAGGTGAATTAGAGTCAAATTTGTGAGATTTGGCATGGGTTTTTGGTAAGATTGGAATACCAAGTTTAGCTCCCTTCTCCTCTCCTATAAATACCACATCAAGCCTAGCATTCCCTACCCCCCTAAATTTCGAATTTCTTGCTGAAAATTTCGAGAATTCAGCAACTCTCCCTAGCCGAAATATTGCCCAAAAATCGTCCAAGAAATTAAACCGAAGTTCTGTCCGAAGGAGGAGCAAGGAGCGATCCAATTTTCGAGTTAAGCATCCACGTTTTTAGTACATCCAAACACTGTAAGTGGGCTGTTTTAAAATTTATAATTTCGGTTTATGCATATGTGAGAAACTTTCGGTTTTTGGTTTAAAAATACGGTCGAGTACCGTCGTTTTGTCTATACGTTTTTACGAACTTTTGGTACGTTTATGTTTGACACTGTGAGGATTCTCTGAAAATGGGTGGAATTCCAACATATGGCCCTTAACAGTGGGATAGAATCGTTTTATGGCCTCGCCCACTTAGAGGATTAAAACTTAGGGACTGACGTCAGTAAACTGTTGAAAGGTGAAAAATCACAATGTTATTATGTTATGGAATTTACGTTACGATTATGAAAAGCATGTTGTACGTTTATGATATGTTTCGAAAATCTTATTAAATTGGTTATGTTTTGTTCAAAGTCCCCCATTTACTGAGTATTCCCAAAATACTCGTCCTCATTACTCTCCCCTCCCAGATAAGTCCGAAGAACAGGTTGAGGAAGAAGAGTCGGAACAATTTTGGGGTTGGTGATCTGCCAGATTAGTAATAGGATTTACTTCGAATTTATGATTTAATAATTGTAAGACGCTTCCGCATTATTTAATATTTAGTTGAATTTCGTTATTGTAAAGACAATGTTTATTTCGTGGAAATTATGAATTATAAACTGGTTTCGGTTTAAACTGTGCTACGAAAGGCTTGTTGTTTCGATTGTGTGATTATTAAACAACGCCGGTGTCAATACCTAGTTTCAGGACGTGACATTTAAGTGGTATCAGAGCCGCCAGGTTCATAATCCGAGTGGGAAAAATCGATTTTCAAAAAAAAAAAAAAAATTCGGGAATTCCGGCCAAACAGGCCCTTAGCATGCGCCGCCGCATTTTTCGCCGATTCCGGCCGCTTCCTGTAGTGTTTCTTTGATCGGAGACCAGATTTAGGACCGCCTCGATGAGATGAACAAAATCCCTTAAACAATTTCGGATTTCGTCTTCGGGTGCAACCGGAATTTCGGATCTACGGATTTGGCGTACGAACCCTAACGCCGAATCTTATTTCGTCCAATTACCCTATTAATCCTACTCCGATTTTCAATTCCTTTTACCGAAACATTATACTATCCATGGGTAACGTTTGCCAACAATCAATTTTGAGATCGGGCCAACTAATCGGAAACGCCCAATTTCAAGTGAGTTAACCGAGTTTGAGCGAGTTCCGGCCAATTAAGTAGTTTTCCGACCGATTCTGGCCGCGCCACCACCGGTTCCGTGATGCTGACCCCTTCGCCGACACACGCCTTTGCTCCGACCATTCTCCAGCGAGTCAACGAGTCAACCCGCCAGCATGTGTCCTTCGATTTTTCGTAGGAAACTCCGAATTCGGTTCCGTCAACTGATCTGAAATCCTCTCGACATACTCTTCGAATCTATATGCCTATCTCAAAACTATCCATTTTTGAAATTTTCAAAAAAAATTAATTTTCAGTATCTTACTCTATCCTCATATTTTATTCTGTCTTAGTGATTTTGTTCTAGAAGTTTTATTTTACTTTTCTTTTTCCGTTGTTGCTATTTTATTCAGTACGACTTTTATTTCCTTTAGATTGGTCATGTTCTTTCTTTTAGAAATCAATAAAAAATTTGTTCTATTTAGTTCATTGATTTCAATTTATTTCAGCACAACCTATTGTATGAACTTTACTCGTACAACAAATTCTTAGAACTTGCAATCTGTAGGAAATGGCCGACAGACCTCCAAGACAGAACCGCAACCCGCATTATGCTAATATCAACCGTGAAGGCGGACAGGAGAACGAGCAAGGAAATGGACCCCCGCGGACAGTCAACTTAAGCCAAGTTGATATTATGGCCATAGTCACTATTGTGGCGACAACACTGCAAGGGTTGAGAAACCCGAACGCCAATCAGCCACCACCACCTCCACCACCAAATGGAATCAAGTTCCACTATGAGTCACTCCGCAAGAATAGGTGTCCAACCTTCAGTGGAGCCGCTGACCCTGAAGTTAGCCAGAGTTAGCTGAAAGGTGTAGAGACTCAACATCGCCTATTGGAAGTTCCCGAGGCACTGAAAGTGGACGTGACTAGGCCGTTCCTGGAAGATAAAGCAGGAAAATGGTGGGAAACAATCTCGCCAGCCATGACAGCTGCAGGACCAATGACTTGGCAGCGATTTCAAGAAGCCTTTCTGAATTAGTATTATCCAGCCGAGGTCGGACTGCAGAAACTGAGTGAGTTTGAAAACTTCACTCAAACTCCGGATATGTCAGTTGTAGAATACACCTCCCAGTTCAACTCATTAGGATCTTATGCTCCGGCAATCATGGCGGATGAAGTTCTAAAATTACACCGCTTCAAAAAGGGTTTGAATAGCAGAATACAGTCTGCTTTGGCAGTCTACCAACCTGCGAACTTCTCAGACTTGATGGGCGCAGCTATCGGAGCTGAAACTGATATCCAGCGCAGAGAGAAGGAGATTAGGAACAAAAGGCCTATGAATTATCAGTCCTCTCATGGCAGTCAGTCGTTCAAGAAACCGAACCATTCCGGCGAACCATCTAAAGGGACTTCGCCTGCCTCAGGCTACCATGCCATTAAGCCTTGCCCAACTTGCCATTTAAGACACCTGGGAGAATGTCATAGAGCCAGCGGTGTCTGCTTTGGATGCGGAAAACCAGGACACCGTATGGCAGATTGTCCAGTCGCCAGAAACAAAACAACTGGACCAGGTAAAGGAGACGGGTCAAGCCCAGGAGCGAATGCCAATAAACCACGAGAGAACAAACAAAATGCCAGGGTGTTTGCCATGACACAAGAGGAGGCAGATGATGCAAGCGATGTTGTGTCAGGTACCATATTTTTTTCAACAAGTGCCTGCTTATGTGTTATTTGACTGTGGAGCTATACATTCTTGTATATCTAAGAGATTTGGTAAGAAGTTAGGACGTCAGCCCGATAAGCTAACCGAACCTTTCCAACTAGCCATGCATACTAGTAGAGCAATTGAAACTGACGAAATTTACAAAGATTGAAAAATCAGCATTGGTAATCAGATTTTTAGAGCCGACCTGATACAGTTGATCATGGTCGATTTCGATATCATCTTAGGAATGGATTGGTTAGCAAGAAACAATGCGGTAGTAGATTGTAAGGGAAAGGAATATCCCTACCTATTGGGAGACCAAGTCAACTCCATTTTCGAGGACGAAACTTCTCATAAGGAAGGAGGGATGTGAGAACCGAAAATCTTACGATAATACAATTAAATATTTGTAAGGAAATTTTGGATTTTGTCACTATTATTTTGAGGAGAATATTTTAGATATTCTTGGAGAGGCAATATTGTATTGATATATTGTGTATAAGCATGCAATTTTTGAATTTTGGAAGGAAATTCTCGCAAGGATTGAATATCATGCAAATTATAAGAATTAAGGCATGATTAATGCTAGGAATTTTTGAAAATCCTCCTAGATTAATTGCCTAATTATTATGGTGGAAAAATACTAGTGTACTTGGAATTAAATCACCCAAGGTTGACCAAAATCCTTCCTACCTAGCAACCTAAATCTCAAAACCAATAGAGAGCATGAGATCAAGGAATAAATCTCACTAATTAAGCATCAAGATTTTCGAAAATGGCAAGGTGAATTAGAGCCAAATTTGTGAGATTTGGCATGGATTTTTGGTAAGATTGGAATACCAAGTTTAGCTCCCTTCTCCTCCCCTATAAATACCACATCAAGCCTAGCATTCCCTACCCCCCTAAATTTCGAATTTCTTGCTGAAAATTTCGAGAATTCAGCAACTCTCCCTAGCCGAAATATTGCCCAAAAATCGTCCAAGAAATTAAACCGAAGTTCTGTCCGAAGGAGGAGCAAGGAGCGATCCAATTTTCGAGTTAAGCATCCACGTTTTTAGTACATCCAAACACTGTAAGTGGGCTGTTTTAAAATTTATAATTTCGGTTTATGCATATGTGAGAAACTTTCGGTTTTTGGTTTAAAAATACGGTCGAGTACCGTCGTTTTGTCTATACGTTTTTATGAACTTTTGGAATGAGATCAATAGAGAGCAACCTAAATCTCAAAACCAATAGAGAGCTTGAGATCAAGGAATAAATCTCACTAATTAAGCATCAAGATTTTCGAAAATGGCAAGGTGAATTAGAGTCAAATTTGTGAGATTTGGCATGGATTTTTGGTAAGATTGGAATACCAAGTTTAGCTCCCTTCTCCTCCCCTATAAATACCACATCAAGCCTAGCATTCCCTACCCCCCTAAATTTCGAATTTCTTGCTGAAAATTTCGAGAATTCAGCAACTCTCCCTAGCCGAAATATTGCCCAAAAATCGTCCAAGAAATTAAACCGAAGTTCTGTCCGAAGGAGGAGCAAGGAGCAATCCAATTTTCGAGTTAAGCATCCACGTTTTTAGTACATCCAAACACTGTAAGTGGGCTATTTTAAAATTTATAATTTCGGTTTATGCATATGTGAGAAACTTTCGGTTTTTGGTTTAAAAATACGGTCGAGTACCGTCGTTTTGTCTATACGTTTTTATGAACTTTTGGAATGAGATCAATAGAGAGCAACCTAAATCTCAAAACCAATAGAGAGCATGAGATCAAGGAATAAATCTCACTAATTAAGCATCAAGATTTTCGAAAATGGCAAGGTGAATTAGAGTCAAATTTGTGAGATTTGGCATGGATTTTTGGTAAGATTGGAATACCAAGTTTAGCTCCCTTCTCCTCCCCTATAAATACCACATCAAGCCTAGCATTCCCTACCCCCCTAAATTTCGAATTTCTTGCTGAAAATTTCGAGAATTCAGCAACTCTCCCTAGCCGAAATATTGCCCAAAAATCGTCCAAGAAATTAAACCGAAGTTCTGTCCGAAGGAGGAGCAAGGAGCAATCCAATTTTCGAGTTAAGCATCCACGTTTTTAGTACATCCAAACACTGTAAGTGGGCTGTTTTAAAATTTATAATTTCGGTTTATGCATATGTGAGAAACTTTCGGTTTTTGGTTTAAAAATACGGTCGAGTACCGTCGTTTTGTCTATACGTTTTTATGAACTTTTGGTACGTTTATGTTTGACACTGTGAGGATTCCCTGAAAATGGGTGGAATTCCAACATATAGCACTTAACAGTGGGATAGAACTGTTTTATGGCCTCGCCTCCTTAGAGGATTAAAACTTAGGGACTGACGACAGTAAACCGTTGAAAGGTGAAAAATCACAGTGTTATTATGTTATGGAATTTACGTTACGATTATGAAAAGCATGTTGTATGTTTATGATATGTTTCGAAAATGTTATTAAATTGGTTATGTTGGGTTCAAAGTCCCCCATTTACTGAGCATTCCCAAAATACTCGTTCTCATTACTCTCCCCTCCCAGATAAGTCCGAAGAACATGTTGAGGAAGAAGAGTCGGAACAATTTTGGGGTTGGTGATCTGCCAGATTAGTAATAGGATTGACTTCAAATTTATGATTTAATAATTGTAAGACGCTTCCGCATTATTTACTATTTAGTTGGATTTTGTTATTGTAAAGACAATGTTTATTTCGTGGAAATTATAAATTATAAACTGGTTTCGGTTTAAACAGTGCTACGAAAGGCTTGTTGTTTCGATTGTGTGATTATTAAACAACGCCGGTGTCTATCCCGAGTTTCGGGGCGTGACAGCAAGGCTTGAAGCAATCAGAATATTCTTAGCCTTTGCTACTTTCAAGAACTTCAAAGTTTATCAGATTGACGTGAAAAGCGCCTTTTTAAATGGTCTACTGCAAGAAGAAGTCTATGTTGAACAACCTCCAGGTTTTATTGATCATTTCTTGCCACATCATGTTTTTAAATTAAACAAAGCCTTATATGGTCTGAAACAGGCACATAGGGCTTGGTATGACACTCTTTCACAAGTTTTTGTCAATCATGATTTTACAATCGACGCAGTAGAAAAGACTTTATTTACTTTAGTTAAGAATAAGCATATTTTGTTAGTTCATATTTATGTTGATGACATTATCTTTTGGTCAACTAACCCCAAATTATGTGAAAAGTTTGCTAAGATAATGCAGAAACAATTCGAAATGAGCATGATGGGAGAATTGACATTCTTCCTAAGACTGCAGATCAAGCAACTCAATACAAGAATCTTCATAAATCAGGCTAAGTACACAAAAGAGGTACTGAAAAAGTTTGGCATGGAAACATGATCTGCTGCTTCAACTCCCATGAGCTCATCTACTAAACTTGATAAAATTGAAAACGGAATTTCAGTAGAGGTAACTCAATATTGTGGTCTATTTGGTTCGTTATTATATCTTACTGCCAGTAGACCTGATATTGTGTTTGTTTTTTGTATTTGTGTTCAATCTAACCCTAAGCAATCGCATTATATTGCTCCTAAACATATTCTGAAATACTTAAAGGGTACTCAATATTTCGGCCTATGATATCCCAATGATTCTTCTTTCAATCTTATTGGATATTCAGATGCTGACTATGCAGGTTGAGAATTGGATAGAGAAAGCACATGTGGTTTTTGTCAATTTCTTGGTGATAGGTTGATTTCATGGTTCAGTTAAAAGCAGACTTCCATAGCCACGTCTACTGCAGAAGCAGAATACCTAGTTGCTGGAAGCTGCTGCTCTCAAATACTGTGGATGCAACAACAACTTAAGGACTTCGGAGTTCAAGCCTCTGAATCACCTATATTCTGTGACAATACCAGTGCTATAGCAATTACACACAATCCAGTACTTCATTCCAGAACGAAGCACATTGACATCAGACATCATTTTATTAGAGATCATGAAGGACATTCGTCTGGAATATGTCCCTACTGATCAAAAAGCAGCAGATATCTTTACAAAATCTTTGCCTGAGAATACGTTTTCTTATTTTCATAATGTTCTTGATTTTATTGATTTATCTTAACTACTGTTTACTATCTTCTATTTTCTTTTATACAGTAAGTAAAAGTAGTAGATAAACAAGAGATATGAAAATATGGAATATTTTATTCATAAAATCAGATGTGTTACATTAGATTAGCCTATTACAATTGTTGACATCAGCATTACTGAGATTTACAGAGGAAACCTAACTAGATCTACATGAATCACGCCCTCGCTTTGTATGATCGTGGTTTGTGAAAGGGATGATTCCGCAGCTTAGTCCTTCTATTAATTCTGAATAATCTAACTGATTATTCAGATTACAAGTAAGGAATTTCTTCCAAGTCTTCATATCTTGGAGAATGATGTCTTCAAACATCTTCTTACGAGACGCCGGAAGTTGCCTCTGGAACTCCTCTACTGAATCCGACTTTGGACAAGACTCCGAGAGAATGCTTGCACTATCCATTTGATTTGATTTGATAAATATGTAAATGACTTAGTTTGTGTGTTTGCAGGTATTTATAGCTAAAGAGCCACTTGACTGTTCATATCATGCACGAATATCAAGGGTCATCTATCTTTCCTCGGATCTCGAATCTTCGCTTTTAATATTTATATATTATTTACATTTATTCACGGGGAATAATTTTATTATGACTGATATTTCCGTGCCATGTCCTAAGCAGAAGGAGATTTGTCTTTCCGATATAACAATGTGTCTACTGGTCTTTATAAAAGTGCTGGATATATTTCAGTACTTTATAACTTTCAGTAGATATTATTATATGAAGACAAATCCTCTTCTGATTTCCTTTATTAACCGCCTGGACAGCCCGCCTCTTTTATTGTATTTTAAAATTTTGGCGTACCTAACACTCATCTTTTAACATTTCAAAAAAAAAAACTCAACCGCAAACATATTGACACCTGTCCTTATGTTTTTACTGACATTTGTACATTTTGAATATTAACCGCTCTTCTATCTCATTCCATTTTTACGATTTCAGACTATTACATACTAGCTACTGCTTTCTCTCGCATTCATCTCTACTACAGAATCTACATCAAATTAATCTTATTCGCAGAAATGGCTGGAGCTTATACACTAAATGCTTACCGATTTAACTTTCCATAAGTTCTGACAATCAAGGATGACAATCTTTTTAAAATGTTCAAGGCCATTGAAAAATCTGGTCTTAGGAGGTTTTTGAAAGATCCTGCAATCATCTACAAGACAACCCTCTTGGACTTCTATGCTAAAGCAACCGTTGATGATGAGAAAATCCTTTACTCCCAGGGAGATGCACCCATCTCCATCGATACTGCACTGCTGGGATCGACTTTCCTTCTCCCATTCTCAGGTACTTTTGATTTTTCAGTTATTTCCAAGTAGGAGATGTCCACTACCCTTACCTCCTTCTCAGCTTCTGGAGAGGAACTCTCACCCTCTTGCTTCAAGAAGATTTTGAAAATGGAATACCAAGTGCTTGCCGATATTGTGGCAAACTCACTTCTTGTCAAAGCTGGTACGTTTCATAAGCTGACCAAAGAAAAAGTTCAAGTGATGGTAGCTATCACTTCTGATATTAAAGTGGACTGGAGTCGATTTTTGTTCAGAATCATGAAGGAAATGATTGTGAGGAAGGGTATTTGTTTTAATGTTCAAATCAGCATGATGTTGAAGGATGCTAGTTTTCCATTAACTTCTGAACATGATGCTTCTTATGTCACAATGACCGATGCTGATAATGTGCTTGTTCTAAGTCCTAAGCCAACTATGGCTGAATTTGTTGACCTGAAAATGGAGATAGGCGACACTCAGACTGAGGCTCAAAGACCTCAAAAGAAAATCAAGAGGAAAAGAGTGGTTATCTCTACTGATTCGGATAAAACAGTATTTTAGGAGTCTGCTGCTCAAACCAAAGCCTCTTTCCCAGACACCCCAAGCAAAAAGAAAGCCCGCACAACTCTCCGCCTCAAGAAAACAGCAGCTGTTGCCGATTTAAGCACTGTCCCTATGAGACAAGTGTGAAGGAACGAGTGTGTTAGTGCCTTTGAAGGCATTTCAAACACTACTCCAATGATCTGCAATAGCTCGTGTTCTAAGAATGTTAATACCGATGAATTAAATCGAGTTTGGTTTAAAACCAAGCAGAAGAAACTCGAAGTATTTCTTCGTGAAGAAGACTGTTATATTAGAAAACATTTTAACTCATGTAAACTGAATAACCGAAAAAGGGTTGATTAATTTTTGCATTCATCAATTCAGTTATGGTGACAACTGAACTGACGGATACTCTAACTGATCCAAATAATTTGAAAACATCAGTTCATCAGTTAAATACACAAGATATGTTTATGGATGTTCGGAGACTTCAAGTCCTCCTACGTCACACCTTCTACCACCTTGGGTAGGATCCACTAGAAGACTTTAATTTATACAACACTTTGTACAAACCCACTCATCTAGGACTTACACTACTGCCTAAACTGAACTCCTAGCTACGACTTAAGGAAGAACCTTCCAGCCAACACTTATTTAACGTCTATGTGTCAAAAACTACATACACAAGTTTAACATCTTTGTGCAAGACTGTATTTGAGTGGTTGAGAAAGTTTGTGTCTGAGAACTGAACAAGGATGTTCTCACACACTGAGGGAAATAAGCTTCTAAACTAAGAAGATAACACGTTAAAGTGTCCCTCTAGGCTGATTGCTTCTGAAAGCTGATGTGCAATGTGCGTGTCCTTTCTTTTCTCTCTTGTTTGCGTTGAAGCTTTTTGTTTCTGTATATCGTTCTTGTTTTTGAGTCTTCACTGATCTTCTCTTTATATAGGCGGGAAAGCTGAACGTACAGTGAGACTCATTTATTGTATCCGTTGCATCTTGAATTCGTTTCTTGGAGTTTGTGTCTCGACTTTTCGACTGCCCTTCTGAAACGTTTTGTATTTGATGCTCTGATGCAACTTCCATTATTGTCCTTTGACGGGACTATGACTTTGTACCTTAACGCACAGCTGGAATCTACTGAAAGAGTTTGTCTTCATCTACAACTGAAAGATTCTGACTGATGCTCCGAACTGTTCAGCTGAACTGATCTTCAGTTGGGCTGGTGAAATCAGTTGACTCGTCAGTTGAACTGATTTCACTCTCGTTCAGTTGAACTGATCAGCTGGGTTTCTTCATCAGTTGAACACTCCTTCGGCTGGCCAAGTTTCTGAGGTTCTCCTATTGAACCACCTATCAACTGGACAATCACCTGGACTGCTCAATTGACGTAACAGTTAGACTGATTCAGTTTGTGCGATCAGTTGGGTCTTCAGCTTGCGATGTAAACAGCTCGTGAATGATCCTAGCTTTTGCACACTAAGGTGGATTTTTAGTAACACAAATTAATAAGTTTTGTTAACATCAAACTCAAGATTTCGAACTTGAAAAGTTCCAACAAAGTGTTTCCAGAATCCACCTCATCTAAACCAGCAGTCATTCCCACTACCACAACTTCTACTTCTTTTCAGACTCTCAGACCCCTTTCTGGAGTCGTCATTAGATAAACTACTGCAGGGTCTTTTGCCTTTACACCTGTGCTGCCTGCTTCTCATCAGATAAAGGCTAGGAAAACTCGTTGAAGATCCGCAAGTTGTTGGCCGCAAGTTATCCGTTAAAACTGCTATTGATCTCCATGTGTAAGAGACTGAAAAATCTGTTAGTGAAGACATGACTTTCTTTGATGATTGGCTTAAGGTTAGAGTTTTCCACCCAATCACATACTTGAGATCACCAGATGTCTATGCAAAAATGGTGAAGAATGAAAAGAAGGTATTTGATTCTGCTAAGACCGAAAATGTGATTGAGGCGATGAACAGAAGAAGCTAAATCCTCGAGCAGCTGAAATTCCAGAAGCTGGAATATGTTTTAAAGACTCTTAAGTCTAATTTTGACTCTATGATTCATACTGCTGCTCAGGATAAAAATGTGATTAAATTTTGACTGATCGTCTGTGATTAATAAATGAGCAACTTCTTACTCAAGAACAGGCCTTTGGAGAGCCGTTGCAGTAATGAGTAGGTGATGTCCCACACTTTCTTTAGAATAAGTCAGTTGAGGAAAGGACCACAGCTTCTTCAGAATCCAAGGTCTCCAGTACTCCTGCATCACCGACATTGCCTACCAAATCCTCATCTCTGATTTCTGTTCATGAGTTGGCATCAGTTGATCAAGTTATTCAGTCAATTGTCCTCTCTGCTGCTGAACCAGAAGCACCTCAGGTTGTTAACGTGCTACTTTCAGAAGCTCAACCAGCAGCTCAACCTATGGAACATCATATGTTACTCCATCCCAATCATTGACAAATCTAGAGATATTTTCTGCTGAACATCAAGCAGAAATGTAAGCTCTATTTAATAATCAATCTGAATCTATTCCAGCTATTGAGACACTGGAAGCCTCTGAATATGCCCAACCAAAAGAGAGTGAAGCTCCTGAACTACCTACTGCTGCTGAAGGAAATTTTGTTGAACCAACTACTGCTCTACCAGAAGATGCCTCTACTACTTTGATTGTCCCTCCTACTGACTCTCCTGCTCGCATTGCTCATCTTACGGAGATTAGAGAGTGTATGCTCGAAAGAACTCCATCCCCGGAAGAGAAATTTGATCTTGAGTTTCAGATAGAAATTATCCAAAGAAATCTGAACAATCTGTCAGAGATTGTTAAACAGTTGTCCTTCGAACATGCTGGTGAATTTAGTGCTACAAAATTCTACGGTAACCGCATCTCCAAAGAGGTCACTGGCAAGGAAGAATCATTGACCAAATTACATTTTGAAACCAGTATTTTTCGACAGACTGTTCTCTCTAGTCAAGGGAACATCTTGATTGTACAAGCTGATATCATTAAGAATGTCTCTGATCATGACTCAATTATTGCTCAGTCTCCACCAAAGTTGAAGTTATGGATTTGAGGCTTGAAACCATTGATGCTAAGATTGAGTCCCAATATCATTCCATTCATGATCTTAATGAACGACTCTCGAATCAGGCACCTATTCTGGAGATGTTGAATCATGGCATTATTTCTCTTACTGGCCGGATGGATGATTTACTTTCTCGAATTTAGGTCATTGATGCCAGAAAGGGGGAAGTAGAAGGCAGGAATGAAGAAGGCAGAACTGGAGGACATCATGAAGAATCCTCCTTCAGATATCAAGAGCCTCGGGATGAGGAAAAAATGTTCAGAGACATCGGCACTGATGATTAAACACTTTTGAACTCTGTTTTACTGCTTATTTACTTATCGATTTTTTTGCTATTGATTGCTATCTGCTTGTTGTTATAATTGTTCTTCTTCGTATTTACTAACATCTAGGTTTTGACATCACCACAAAGGGAGAAATTGTTAGGCTTGATTTAATTGTGGTGATGAGAGTCAAAACCAGTAGGCCGTAATAGCTAAATCAGAAGACAATATAAATTGACAGAAGCAGAACTCGACTTATAAAAACAGAAGCAGACTCGAATTATAAGAGCAGAATCAGAATTTAGAAAAGCAGAAGCATAACTTATCAGAACTTGACGTCTTTTACTTGATCATTATTGTCTTCAATGTTACCGTTACTTTACCTAGTACTAGCATTTATTGCTCCATTAATACTGAACAAAGATATTTAACGCTCCTTACTAGTATTGGAATGAAACAAGACTGATTACTCTGAAGCTTTCTGCATAACCCTTTTTAGGTGATAAAGCTGATTTTACTGATGAGTCTCAGAATCTCTTTTTTATTATAGACATTGGATTCAAGCTTTCTATACATAAGTGTCAAATCCTTTGCAACGATTATTCCAACGCTAGCTTGAGCTATCATCAACTACTACTTATCTTCAAGCTCAACATACAGAAAAGCAACACACGCTTTATTTTAAATATCTGATCTTTTGAGATCATATTGTGATGATGCTGCTTCGTAATATTTCAAGCTAAACACTTTATTATATCTTATTGAGAAGAGTTTGTAATCTGGAAAAGAGTCTTTTCCAGAACTTTACTAGTAATCTCCTTACTAATTGTATTTATTTACATCGTGTTGAGAAACTTAGAGCTTCAGTAGGCAAAGGATAACCTCTACTGAAGTGGGTTTGTACAGGTGTTGTACCGTAGTAACCAAAGTCTTTTAGTGATACCTACTCAAACATAAATGTTATTAACCATTGTCATAATCTTCTCAAACATCATCATGCACAAAACATAAATAGTATAATAATGAACATAAGATAACAATATTTAGGTGCAATAATTTTCTTATTGAGTAAAGAAATCGAAACGTAGCATTTTTTCTGTTGTGCAATTTTAAAAATTTGAATTGCATCGTTACCACCAATTATAACTTTTGGTAAAGCGCCAAACACTGGGCGACGCTTGGTTACAATTTAAAATCCGTTATTAAGCAGGTGGTTCGGGAGACGATCTAAAAATGGGCGGACCGACAAAAAACCTTTGATTAGGTATTTCACAGCTATGAAGCCACTGGGCGACGCTTGGTTACAATTTAAAATTCTTTGTTATTAAATATTGGATTTTCCGTTATTTAAATCGTAGAAATAGTATTCTTGCAAATTTCGACTTGGTCTAACAATTGGTATCAGAGTCAAGGTCATTAGTTCGATTCCAATTGATAGCAAAGAGAATAATTATTGAGATAAAGATTGTTGAATTAAATAATTGTCTATGCTGAGTAGAGCAATCGAAACGTGTCGCTTGTGTTGTTGTGCGATTTAAAAGATTTAAATTGCACCGTTATACCAGTTATAACTTTTGATAAAGCGGAAATCGCTCAGTGCTGCACAATGGTAAATTAATATATTTAATATATAATAATGATAATTCAGAATTTTTAAAAAAATCATCTACAGAAAAGAGAAGAGAAAATTGCTCCAACAAAATTGTTCAGATTAGTGTTTATGGAAACATGATTTAGAAAATTTAGTATGTTCTGATATAGTACTTTTTTAAAAAAAATTAAAATTTTAAATAATTTATAAAAAAATGAATATAAAAACAATAATTTTATTTGCAAACTATTTGTAACAGATATTTTATGAAATAAATAATATGAAATGGTTTAAATTATCTTGTAAACCAGATTAAAAAAATAGATATATGAATTAACAAAATTGAATTTAAAACTAAATAGATTATCTCCGTAATTTGGTTACTCACTAAAACTTTGTTTAAATTTAATTTTGATAATCATATTAAAAATTCGTTGAGATTGTTACTTTAGTTATATTTATTATTTTAAACTATTTAATCCACGTATAATACAATATTTAACAGTATTAATATGATTAGTGATTATTTTATGTAATTAATCAATTTTTTATTACAAAATTTTATTTTATGTTTCCTATTTCTCGGTAAATACATTTAGTTTTCGCATAATTTTAATAAAATATAGAAACAATTTCCGACTCATTATTATATTTTTTAAAATGAATAATGTATTATATTATAAAATAAATACAAGTATGATTTAAAATATAGCATGATTTTATGATTTTATAAGCATATAACAACTATCAAGTCAAATTGTCATCTTTTTAAAAATAATAATATGAAATTCTGAACAAATTAATCATCGTCGTCATCTTCTTAAACAATATCACGCACAACATATAAATAATGTAATATAGAGACGTCAATTCGGGTGGATCAAATGGGTTTGGATCGGGTTGATGCATGACAATATTAAAAAGTTGTTTGACCCGAACCAACTCAAAAATTTTCAACCCGATCCTGCCTAACGCGATTTTTATTTTTTAAATTTTTTTAAACAAATTAAATAATCATATTTTAATTTAAATACATAATAATAAAATCTTCCATATGATTTAAATTTGAAAGTCTAATTGTAGAAAATTAAAAGTATATTTATTACATCAAATAAACAATTGTTTGAAAAAATAAAAAAAATTTACAAAATAAATATTAAATGATGAAAATTTATTATATAAAAATATATAATTTTTTGAACATAAAATATATAAAAATGTAAGCAATATTTATTAATTATATATTTTTTAAAAAAATTAAAATTTTCGGGTCAACCCAAACCAACTCAAAACCGATTACTTTTTCAGGTCAAATATCGAGTGCAATCCAATCTGACCCGAACCCGAAAACCCCCAATCCAAACATAATTTTTCGGGTCGAGCCGAGTCGTGTCAGATTTTGAAATCCCTAATGTAATATCATCAATAAGATAATCATGGAGAATAATAATAATTGTTGGAATATTTCATGTTCGCAATCTTGATTTTGATGTTAACAAAACTTATTATTTTGTTTCTAATGATTTATTGTATTGAGCAGGAAGCTGGAACTGATCAGTTAATTGAGACAAAACTGAAACTATTGAGACGCAACTGAAAGTGCCAGCTGATTACTCAAACTTAACCAGCTCAACTGATATATCAAAGAACAGTTCAACTGGTTTTCCAACTGATAGGTGGTTCAGCAGGAGAACTTCAGAGGCACGGCCAGCTAATGAAGAGCTCAACTGATGAAGAGCCCAGCTGATCAGTTCAACTGAAAGAGTGAAATCAGTTCAACTAACGAGTCAAATGATTTCACCAGCCCAACTGAATATCAGTTCAGATGACCAGTTAGGAGCATCAGTGAGGAATCAATCAGTTTCAGATCAAGACAAGTTTACCTAAGTGGATTTCAGCTACACACAAGGATACAAAGAATCTGTACTACTGATAATACAATAATGGACGTTGCAGCAAAGCTTAAAGCCAAAATTTTCCAGAAGGCTGTCGGAAAAGTCGAGACACAAATTTCAAAGAATACGTTCAAGCTGCAACGAATACAATTATTGAGTCTCATTATACGATCAGTTTCCCGCCTATAAATAGAAGATCAATAATAACAAGAAGAACAAGAACAAGTTTGTGAAGATACAGAGAGAAAAGGGCACGCATATTGTATATCTGCTTACTATAAGCGATTTGTCCAGAGGAAACATTTCATCGTGTTATCAACATATTTTAGAAGCAAAATTCTCTCAGTGTATGAGAAAACATTCTTGTTGTGTTCATTGTTCAGTTCTCACTCACACACACAGCACAACCCAAAATACAGTATTGCACAAAGACATTAAACTTGTGTATGTAGTCTTTGACACACCGACGTTAAACAAGTGTTGGCTGGGAGGTGCTGCCATCAGTCTAGTCTAGGAGTTCAGTTAGGCAGTAGGTACGTCATAAGTTGGGTGGGTTTGTACAAGGTGTTGTATAAATCAAAGTCTTCTAGTGTATTCTACCCGAGGAGGTAGAAGGGGTGAGGTAGGAGCAGTTGAAGTCTAAGAACATTCATAAATATATCATGTGTTCTTTAACTGTTTAACTATTGTTTTCAACTGATTTGATCAGTTAGAGCATCCGTCAGTTCAGTTGTCACCATAACTGAACTTATATGTGCCACAACTGATTCCCCTTATTTCAGTTATTCAGTTGCACAATATATAAAATATATTAGTTTTTCTTAATGAATGATTACTTTGAGTGTTTTCCGCTTGAATCTTAATCAAACTAGATTTAATTCATCGGTATAAACATTTATAGAACACGAGCTATTGCATCTCTTAGAAAATATTGTGTTTGAAGCACCTCAAGGTGCCGAGCACACGATCCTTCAATAATAATTGAGAATCTATAAGAAATTCATATACAGAAAATACTTTGTCTAACTTGTTCGGATTTGTTTATAAGGCTGCAAAATTTATTTTAAAACATGAACATAAATTAGTAGTTGGAAAAAAAATAAGTTGAAACAGAAAGATGAAGAAAAAAATAACCAACATTCACCTATAAGATACACTAACAAACCAACGCGGAATGCATCCTTTATCCATGTCATTGCGAATGAATTCATGATTCTATAAGTAATATATGTCGGCAAGTCATTTAGTCAAAAAAGTTGGCACATATTTGTCAAATTTGGCCGAAGAATTTGATGAATGTCTTGCATTCAGACATGAAATAAGTGATTTCTCTCATCATTAAAAAACATCTTGAACATCTATTAATTTCTTTTTCTCATTTTATAGCATTTGAGTGCTCAGTTCAATAATATTTATGAGATATTTGTTCTCCTGTATTAAGAGATTGTGTATCCTCTTTGAAAACACAATGAGTGGTTGTACATCATAAAATATTATAGTGAAATTCTTTTCACATTATCCAAGGTTTTTACCCTAATAATTTTTTGGGGTTTTTCACGTAAATCTCGGTATCCATTCTTGACTTTCGTATTTATATCTCAATTTGCCGCACGTGGGACCAAAGTGGTCTCAGAGCTAAAATTTCTTAAAATTCGGAGTATGCTCTGTGGTTGCAGCCCAAACTGATCTTCCACATCAGAATATTTTTTTTTAAGATTTTTTATTAAGGTAGGATTATTTTGTCCGAGGATTATTTTGTCCAATCTAATAAATTGTTGTAGACGTAACGGCGGGTAGATACAAGATAACAAAATTCAATGGAAGCAATTTTATGCTGTGAAAAATAACGATACAAGCAGTTTTAAGAAAGGAGATTTGCGTGGCGGCTATGGGAGAAAAGCCGGTGGAAATGACGAACGATGGAAAGTGGAATGAGATGAATGATAATGTTGTGGTCAATTTACACTTGGTTATTGCTGACGAATTACTGTTCAAGTATCTCTTAGATAAAAAAAACGAAAGTTATATGGGATAGTTTGATAAAGATGTATGAGGTCAAATTACTACACAACAAGATTTTCGTAAAGAAAAGGCTTTATACTCGTCGGATGACGGAATCCTCATCGATGACCGACAATATCAACACACTAAATACTCTATTTTCCCAACTCACTTCAATGGGCACAAATTAGAGGAAAATGAACGTGTTGAGCTTCGACTTAAAAGTCTACTAGATTCATATGATCAACTTATCATTAACTTAACCAAAAATATTCTTATGGGCTCTCTAAAATTCTACGATGTCTTAACTGCGGTTCTTGGAGAAGAAATCCAGCACAAGAATAAGGAAGATAGGTTGGTAACTTCGAAGCAAGCAAAAGATTTACCGATGATAAAAGGAAGATTTATGGATCGTGACTCCAGTGGGAGCCAAAGATGAGGTAGGTCAAATTCGAGAAGTAAGAAGAAAAATATTTATTGCTATAAATGTGGCGGTAAAGGAGACTTCAAGAAAGAGTGTACGAGTATTGAGAAGAATTCTCAAGGAAATATGGTCATTACTTTAGGCGGTTGTGAAATATTATTCAGGGAAGCGGCAACAGTTGCAGGAGGAAGACACAAATTTTGTGACACATGGATTATAGATTCAAGAACGACATGGCACATGAAGTCTCAGAGAGAATGATTTGATCATTATGAATCAGTCTCAGGAGAATCTGAATTCACGGGAAATGATCATGCTTTGGAAATCGCTGGGGTCGGTACTATCAAAATAAAAATATTTGATGACATCGTTCTCACTATACAGGAGGTACGACATGTGAAGGGACTGACGAAAAATCTTTTGTCCTTGGGGTAATTGGATGTTATCTGGTGTCGAGAACATGATCATGAAAATTGTGAAAGGTACACTTGTGTTTATGATTGTAGAAAAACTTGCTGCAAATCTGTATGTATTTTTGGGAGAAACACATAAAGATACGGAACTAACAGTTATATCAATTGGTTCTGGAGAAGAATTAACAGTGTTATGGCATAGAAAGCTCATGAATACGTCAGAACGAGGGTTGAAAATTCTCTCATAATGGAAGCTCTTTCCGGAACTTACAAAAGTGTCATTATCTTTTTGTGAGCATTGTTTGACCATTAAAAAACATAGATTAAATTTGGCACTTCCCATGCCAAAAGTAAAAGCATATTGGACTGACAATGGAGGAGAATATACCAGTGATGAATTTGATGCACTTTGCCAACATGAGGGCATTAAAAGACAGTTCATGATGGTTTGCATAACTCAACGGAATAAGTGGCGAAGCGGATGAACAGAACTTTGTTGTACAAAACAAGAGCTATGTTGAGAACTGTGGGTCTAAAAAAGTCATTTTTGGTGGAAGAAGCAAAACTGGTTGTTATATTATCAATTGTTCTCCTTCAGTGGTAATTGATCTGAAGACTCGGATGAAGATGTTGACGGCGAAGCCAACAGATTGTTCTCATTTGCATACATTGGAAAATCATGTGTAATTCTATACAATGATCAAGAAATATCGAAGTTGGATTTGAAATCCATAAAATGTATCTTCTTGGGTTATGCTGATGGAGTAAAAAGGTTTCGCTTGTGGAATCCTACTGTTTGCAAGCTAGTCATCAGCAAGGATGTTATCTTCGAAGAAGATAAAGTAAAGGGAGAAAAAGAAATACTGAATTCAAAAACTACTATATTTTAGGTGGAAAATAAAACGGATGGTAAAATGTCTTGTAAAGCAGTACCATAGAATGAAGAACAAGAACATGTTGAGTCTCAGATTTCTAATATGAGTTAGTCAACTCGAAACAGAAGACCACAAGGTTGGCTTTCAGATTCTGTTACTGAAATAAATATTTCATATTGTCTATTATCAGAGGATGAGTCATCGAGCTTCCACGAGGCTACTCAAAGCTCGGATGTATCCTTGTGAATGATAGCAATACAGGAAGAATTTGAGGCATTAGACAAGAATAAAATTTGGGATCTTGTTACACTACTACGAGACAAGAAAGTCATTTGTAACAGATGTGTCTATAAGATAAGTGTGATGGTAATAACCAAGTGAAGCGATATCGTACTAGATTTTTGGTAAAAGAGTATTCTTAGAAAGAAAGCATTGTGAAACAACCCCACTCCCATGACATTTAAATTAACTAATTAACATATGTGGAAGCCTTAGCATTTAAAAGGGAAAGAACAATATATCCTTTACATCATAAACATAATCCATACTAATATATATGATCGTTCACAAAATATCGTCCAACACATAACTAAAATCCAACACGAACCTTTCCATTCATTCATTTGCTAAACTACCTAACATTTTAAAACTTTACATATGTTCACTCCACCACAATTCAAAATGAAAAAACCGAAAGTCTTTCCCTTGGCATCTTATATGACTTCTCCCACCTCGAACAATCCATTTCAGTCTTTTTTATCACCTGCATCACATTATATTAGCTGGAATGAGAATAAATCTCAGTAAGTAAAAAACTGTACATAGCAATTACATATACATAGCTTTGGCTTAAAACATGGGTATTTCAATGGCAATAAAGAATGAATCATAAATCTCAAATCAATGTAAAGGGTATCATATCATGAATTAAAGGAAGGAAATGACAGTTCTGTGACCTATGACATGTGACCTGTGGCAAGTATCTCTTTGATATAAATATCAAAACTGTGAGAGATATTTCATAATCATATGGTTGGCCAATGACATGCATGAATTACTATCATTCTTTGGCTTTAATCATAGGAAACTTCATTGAGGCATTTAACCAAACACTTGATGGACACAATGGTTTATTAGCTCCTTGATCAATGAATCCAATGAAAATACTTGAACAATGAATATATAACAATATATAAATCAAGTATATACCAATGAAAGGAGCTAATTATCAGTAAACATGGCTTATAAACATATATTCGTCATGTGAGCACAAGGAGAAGTTTCTACTTACTACCCACAATCAGTATGATGGCTTTGATGATCTTGAATGAATCCTACACCAATAATCACAATCATAATCATAAATCATCTCCAATAATCCAATGAATCATGAACCCAACTTAACCCTCAATACTCCAAACCCTCATAAACTCCAAGAATAGTAAGTTCTTACCTTGAAGTTTGAAGATATAGGTAGGAGTAACTAATAAATATACTATAATCCTTAAATTTGGAGTGAAGAATTGAAGGGAAAAAAACTTGAGGGAGGAAGGGTTTGATCGATCAAGGAGAAGAGAAAGGAAATTGGAAATAAGAATAAGCCCTATCCAATGCAATATATAAACCTTTTAGTGCCTAAAAACATGTTTTTATTTTTTATACAGACTGTTGGGCGCATATGCGCGACTTTTCTGGCGCATATGCGCGGACTGTTCTGCCCATCCGGCGCATATGTGCGAGTTCTGGCGCATATGCGTGCCACATTATGCCGAAAAACCCATTTCTAACTTCCGAATTAGCAAACGTGGTCAACATGAAAGTTGTAGCCCTAAGTGTTTTCTTGCATCTCCAATTGGTCTTGTAACACCTCTGACCGATTTTATAAAATAATACAGCGGAAATTAAAAATTTTACTTAGAGGGAGGAAGGATTAAAAATTTATTGACATAATCAAAAGTATATATATATGATCAATCAAATGTGGCAACAAAATACAAAATATCATTTTTGATCATGTCAAAATGCTAGCAAAATATCTTTCCTCCTTCCATCTTGGTATGCATATGACCCCGGCTCCAATCAACGTCCCGGCTCGTCACTCTTATCTGCATCACATGAAATAACTGAAATGAGTATAAAACTCAGCAAGTGGAACTCTTACATAACAATGGATACATATCATACTCTGAAAAACATGGCTTTGAAATCGTTAAATACCATCCAACTCTTGAAACTTGATTAATATAGTAGAACATGAACATAACGATGGTATTTCTCTTTTCTCTGTTGGATTGATATCTAAATAGTATCTCTCTCTCTGTACCTATATCCCATCGATATAAATCGATACTCTGTTGGGATATAAGCATATGGTCGTTGATCAACTAATTGCATGCAATCTCTGACTATGTATCTATCAATCCAATAAATCATTTGAACTCTCTTTTGGGCATTAAATCAAACACTTTGAATACTCTATTCTTTTGTATTCCCTTTTACACAATTGAGACATATAAAAGCCTCTAATATACAAAAAAGTGTATGTATACATATGAATCAAATGCAAGGGAATAACATGTTAAAACCATTGAAACATCATACATATATTATCATGTGAGCACAAGGAAATGAATTCCACTGACAACCAATGGAAACCTTGAATCTAATCTCTTGGTTGAATTCCTACAACAATAAACCATGAATAAAATCGCAACAATGCTACAATAAAACCACATAACAAGTATAACCAACAATAATATAAACCATAAATCACAACTCTTAACATCAAACTATACATAATCTTAACCAAGGAGTCAATAAACATACAAAATCTTAAACCGTACCGTTCACTAGGCTTGGATATTACAATCTCCCCTCTTTAGAGGAATTTTGTCCTCGAAATTGACGTCACTGCGCAAACAACTCAGGATACTTCTCTTTCATTTCATCCTCTGGTTCCCACGTGGCTTCTTCAATCAAATGATTCCTCCAAAAGACTTTAATAATGCCGATCTCTTTGTTTCTCAACACTTTAACTTTGCGATCCAGAATCTGAACTGGAATCTCTTGGTATGTCAAATTCAGCGTCAAGTCAAATGGCTCGTGGTGAAGAACATGGGAAGGATTTGCAATATACTTCCTGAGCATGGAGACATGAAAAACATTATGAACTCTATCAAGATCTTGCGGTAGGGCTAACCTGTAAGCTCGATAACCGACTCAGTCCAAAATCTCAAATGGACCAACAAATCTCGGAATCTTCAAGAATACATGATCACCAACCTCAAACTGCAACGGCCTACGATGTACATCCACATAGCTCTTCTGTCTCGACTGTACTGTCTTCATTCTCTCTTGAATAACAGCAACAACATCAGATGTCTGTTGGACCAACTCTGGGCCCAACATTTTCCTCTCGCCAATCTCGTCCCAATACAAGGGAGATCTACACTTCCTGCCATAAAGTGCTTCATATGGTGCCATGCCAATCGTCGCTTGGTAGCTATTATTGTACGTGAACTCAACAAGAGGCAATTTGGAATCCCAGCTACCAGGATAATCTATAGTACAAGTTCTGAGAATATCCTCTAAAATCTGAATAACTCTCTCTGATTGACCGTCACTCTGGGGTGATAAGCTGTACTGAATGCTAACCGTGTACCCATAGCTCTGTGCAAACTCTTCCAAAACTCTGAAGTAAATCTAGGGTCACGATCAGACACAATCGACACAGGAACACCATGAAGTCTTACAATCTCAACTATGTACTCTTCGGCATACTGGTTCATGGAATACGTCGTCTTGACTGGAAGAAAATGCGTTGACTTGATCAACCGATCGACAGTAACCCAAATAGAGTTAAAACCTTTCTGCGTTCTGGGAAGACCAGTCACGAAGTCCATCGTAATATGCTCCCATTTTCATTGAGGAATCGGCAATGACAGCAATGTCCAAGCAGGTCTCTGGTTAGGCACTGAGAAATAAACATGGCAATATCTTTATTCATACCTGGCCACCAATAGAGTCTACGAAGATCCTGATACATCTTGGTGTTGCCTGGATGTATCGAGTATGGCGCGGTATGTGCCTCTGTCAAGACGTCTCGTCGAATATCATCCCCAAAAGGAACGCAAATACGGCCTTTGAATGTCATCGAACCATCTCTATTCGTCCCAAACTCTAAATTACCTCTCTCCTCTGCTCTGGCTCTCATCTCTGTCAACTGTACATCATTGACCTGCTCTCTACGGATTCTGTCTGTCAACGTAGCCCGAATAACCAACGCTAAAAAGCGAGCAATGGTTCCTGGGACTACCAAAGCTATCTCCTCTCGTTGCAAGTCTAACAACAACGGCTTCTGAATCATAGCACTCAAAGAAGAACTCGACTTATGGCTCAATGCATCTGCTACAACATTCGCTTTCCCTAGGTTATAACTAATCATCACATCATAGTCTTTGACAAGCTCTAACCACCGTCTCTGGCGCATATTGAGTTCTTTCTGTGAAAACAAGTACTTTAGACTCTTGTGGTCCGTGAAAATTTCACACTTATAGCCATACAAGTAATGTCTCCAGATTTTCAGGGAGAGAACCACAGCTGCCAGCTCCAGATCATGCGTAGAATAATTCTTCTCGTAGTTCTTCAACTGGCGAGAAGCATAAGCTATAACTTTCCCACGTTTCATAAGCATTGCACCAAGACCTTTCTTCGACACATCGGTATAAACAACAAAGTCCTCTGAACCACTGGGCAATGCAAGTATAGGAGCTGTCGTCAATTTATCTTTCAACTCTTGGAATCCACTTTGGCAATCATTGGACCACTCAAAATTCATAGTCTTTCTCGTCAGATTGGTTAACGGCATGGCAATCTTGGAAAAATCTGAAATAAAACGACGATAATAACCCGCCAAACCAAGAAAACTACGTACCTCTGATACAGTGGTAGGGATAGGCCACTTCTGTATCGCCTCGATTTTCACTGGATCAACAACTATACCATCCTTCGAGAAAACATGGCCTAAGAAAGAAATCTGCTCCGACCAGAACTCACATTTCTTCAACTTAGCGTACAACCTCTTATCTCTCAACAACTGAAGAACAACTCTGAGGTGCTCTGAATGCAGCTCTATGGTCTTGGAATAAATCAATATGTCATCGATGAATACAATGACAAAGCTATTTAAGTACGGCTTGAACACCCGATTCATAGATCCATGAATACTGAAGGAGCATTAGTTAGACCGAAAGACATCACAAGGAATTCATAATGACTGTACCTGGTCCGAAACGCCGTCTTAGGGGTATCAAACTCCCTAACCTTCAAATGATAATATCCAGATCACAGATCAATCTTCGAAAACACTGTAGCCCCCTGAAGTTGATCAAAAAGGTCATCTATCCGTGGCAACGGATATTTATTCTTGATAGTCACTTTGTTGATCTCTCTATAATCAATGCAAAGCCGCAAAGACACATCTTTCTTCTTGACAAAGAGAACCGGAGCTCCCCAAGGCAAAGAACTCGGCCGAATAAAACCTTTATCCAATAGATCCTGCAACTGAGTCTTCAACTCTTTCATTTCTGTTGGGGCCATTCTATAC
Organism: Primulina eburnea; assembly: GCF_022965805.1. Taxonomy (NCBI): domain Eukaryota; kingdom Viridiplantae; phylum Streptophyta; class Magnoliopsida; order Lamiales; family Gesneriaceae; genus Primulina; species Primulina eburnea. The sequence goes on from NW_027331639.1 coordinate 419,826, forward strand.
GGAGCCTTAGAAATAGGAACCGTACCCGGAACTAGATCAATCACAAACTCTACATCTCTGTCCGGCGGTAAACCCGGAACATCATCCTCAAATACATCAGGGAACTCTCTCACCACATCAATATCATCAATATTCAACTTAACCATTCTATCCATATACACAATCTAAGCCAGAACCCATCACAACCTCTACACAACAACTTCTTAGCCTCAAGACACGAAATAAAAGGAAGGACCAGCGAAGTACCTGCACTGGCGAGCATACCTTCCCTATTGCCATCATCTGCAAATTTCACCGCCTTAGCAACGCAATCAATCACTGCACGATAGGTTGATAGCCAATCCATGCCAAGTATAATATCAAATGGAACCATCAGAATAACAATCAAATCGGCATAAACCACTCGCTCATCAATTTGAACAGAACACGCATACACAATAGACGTCGGGCACAACACATCTCCCGAAGGCAATACAACATTAAACTGGAGGGGAAGAATAGAAGGAACTAGACCCGAAGATCTCAAAAATAGTTCAGACATAAAAGAATGAGTAGCACCTGTATCAATCAATGTTGTAGCTATTCTTCCTGAAATTAAAATAGTGCTAGAGATCACAGAAGAATCATGGTTTATACGTTCTTTCGTCATGGTGAAGATGCGACCCTGCACCTTCTCTTTGCTCGATCTTCTTGGACAGTCCTTGGCAATATGGCCTGCCGTACCACATCGATAGCAAGTGTGAGTACCGAATCTGCACTCTCCCCGATGATGTCTACTGCACTTGGGACACAATGGATTCTCTGGATCAAATGGAACTGCCAGTGCTTTAGAACTCGGTTCCATCTTGCCTTTCCCCTTAAAACTGCCTTTGCCTCTTTGGCTCGAACCTTAACCTTTTTGAGCAATAGCATGTTGCCTCGCCTCTCTCTCTCTTGCAATATCTTTCTCATCTTGCTCGGCTAACAAGGCTTTAGCCACAATATCTTTATATGTCACCGCCATTGACATATTGATGTCCTTTCTGATCTCTGCTCGAAGGCCTCTAATGAAGTAAGCACCTTTGTCTTTGTCATTGGAGGCAATATATGGGGCAAACAGACAGCCCTCCTCGAACTTCAGAATATACTCATCGACATTCATACCTCCTTGACGAAGCTCTAAAAACTCAGTCACCTTCCGAGCTCGAAGTGCATCTGGGAAGTACTTGTCATAGAAAAGATCCGTGAAATCTTGCCACTTCAATGCCGGTACATCAACACCTACCTTGGTAGCATTCCAACAAATACGTGCAGCTTTGACTAACATGAATACTGCACAACCAACTCTGTCTTTGTTTTCATAGTTGAGATGATCAAATATCGCCTCAAGTGCTTTGATCCACTCTACAACCACCAATGGATCAGTGCTTCTTGCAAACTCAGGCGGATCCATCCTCTTAAAAGCAATAAAGATCCCATCGGTTCCAACTGCTTGAATCACTTGGCCTCTCCCTTGTCCTCTACCTGGGCCTGTACCTTGCAAACGGAGCAAATGTTGAATCTGCTCACTATGGACCTTGGCTTGCTCTTTCAATAACTTACCGAACTCGTCGACAACTCTCGATGAGGAGCTATCCTCACCCTCTGAAGCTTTTCTCTTAGGAGGCATTACTTCTACAATGTGCTCACATAATACATATCAACCAATAACAATGAATAGATGTAGAAGAAGACATACCCGGACTGTTGAAAGTAGACAAAGTCATATGCATTGGTCCGAAGAACGCTGCTCTGATACCACTAAATGTAACACCTCTGACCGATTTTATAAAATAATACAGCGGAAATTAAAAATTTTACTTAGAGGGAGGAAGGATTAAAAATTTCTTGACATAAAACACTTATAATCAAAATTATATACATGATCAATCAAATGTGGCAACAAAATAAAAAATATCATTTTTGATCATGTCAAAATGCTAGCAAAATATCTTTCCTCCTTCCATCTTGGTATGCATATGACCCGGCTCCAATCAACGTCCCGGCTCGTCACTGTTATCTGCATCACATGAAATAACTGAAATGAGTATAAAAGTCAGCAAGTGGAACTCTTACATAACAATGGATACATATCATACTCTGAAAAACATGGCTTTGAAATCATTAAATACCATCCAACTCTTGAAAGTTGAATAATATAGTAGAACATGAACATAACGATGTTATTTCTCTTTTCTCTGTTGGATTGATATCTAAATAGTATCTCTGTCTATGTACCTATATCCCATCGATATAAATCGATACTCTGTTGGGATATAATCCTATGGTCGTTGATCAACTAATTGCATGCAATCTCTGACTATGTATCTATCAATCCAATAAATCATTTGAACTCTCTTTTGAGCATTAAATCAAACACTTTGAATACTCTATTTTTTGTATTCCCTTTTACACAATTGAGACATATAAAAGCCTCTAATATACAACAAAGTGTATTTATACATAATATGAATCACATGGAAGGGAATAACATGTTAAAACCATTGAAACATCATATATATATTATCATGTGAGCACAAGGAAATGAATTCCACTTACAACCAATGGAAACCTTGAATCTAATCTCTTGGTTGAATTCCTACAACAATAAACCATTAATAAAATCGCAACAATGCTATAATAAAACCACATAACAAGTATAACCAACAATACTATAAACCATAAATCCCAACTTTTAACATGAAACTATACTTAATCTTAACCAAGGAGTCAATAAACATACGAAATCTTAAATCGTAGCGTTCACCAGGCTTGGCTATTACAGGTCTCATGTCATTTGAAGGTCTGAGTAAAAAGTTATGCTCATTCTCTCAACATGTTTCAGTGCAGGAACAACGAAACACACGATACACTTCGGGCCACTTTTGGCTCGTCTTTCCTAATGATTTGAACAAAACTCAAAACATGAAAGTTATAGCCTTATATCTTATCTTTCTATTGAAAGTGGCCTCACATCAATTGGATCAATATACAAAACATTATACTAAAAATCACAACTACTGCCACATTTTTCATACCGTTTCTGCACTTTCATTTCTTATTTGGCTCGAGATCAACTTTCTATTCTACCCATTCATTTTAATAATCATCACCAACTATTAACATAATACAAAAAAACAATAACCATATAATAACCATTCCAATAAACATATCCATAACCAGTAACCATTCAACATAATCTCAACCAATAAAGCATAAAACATGGTCATAACAATATGAAACCATAAAAATTAACATAATAAAATGTTGGTGTAGAACCCGAAGATCAGATTACGTATATGTAATGCCCGAGACTTAATTACTGTAATCATACGTTGATTAATTGACATGATTGAGGTTATACGAACTTGAATGAAGAAGTCGGAAATCGTTACATTATAAGCCAAGATGTTCAACCGAACATCTCGAGATGTTCGGCCGAACATCTCAAAAGAAACGACCGGCACACATGCGCGAAGAAACACGCGCATTTGCGCGAGGGGTCCAGAAGCCCTCGCGCATATGCGCGAGAAAAGGCGCGCATATGCGCGACACCTCCAGAATCTTTGGCGCATATGCGCGAGATGAAGTGCGCATATGCGCGAGTGGTTTTGTGGCAAATTTTGGAGAAGCCACGTATGATTTTACAAGCAATATATATATATATATATATATATATATATATATATATATATATGTATATAATCGAGCCCTGCTTCAGAATTAAGGAAAAAGAATCGAGGGAAACGCTTTGAAGTTCTGAGGTTCGAAATTAATTTGCGAAGAATCCGTCCGTTTGATTCTGAATCCGATTTCAGTACTGAGTTTCTATCAACGACAGCTACAACTGGACGTAAGTTTTGTTACGTTGAGACAAGATTTGAATTTATGATATTGTCAGAATTGAATACGAATCAGATATGATGTTTCTGCTACAGTAGACATTGCATAATTGAAGTCAGATTAAAGAACAGATAATTTCTGTAATTGTTATGATTTTGGTGTTGATTTTACTGAGATTCGATATCAGATTTATGTTATCGTTGTGATTATGAGTTATACCAGTATTGATTATGAGTTATAGTATTATATCTGTGATGTTGAGATTGACGGGGTTATTTAGACCGTATTGTTATGCCGTCGAAACATCAGCAGATTGACATCTGATCAGATTTGATATTAATTGAGATTGCATTGTTATGTCATTGATATTGATCAGATTATGTATTGAGTTAAGTATTAATCAGAATAGATTCTGAATTGAGTTATATACTGATATTATAATTATACGATTGTCATTGCCAGATTGGGTATGGACAGATCAGAATCCAAGACTTCGTCTTCGTCAGACCGGGAAGACAAAAGTATAAATAAATGTTGATTCGGGATTGCACAACTCGAGTTAGGTTTGACTTGAGTTTCCCAAAATCACATACTTTATGTTATTGCATTGATATTTGCAGATTATCAGATTGATATGTTTAGTCTATTGAATGATAGCAGAGCCAGAGTTGGAGTCTAGGGCAGATCAGCCTAGCTAGGGCAGAAACGCCAAGTCTTGGACAGAACTGCTAAGACCCTAGACTTGTGGTATATCGATGAGCTTAGATGTAGATCGACTTCTATTGTAGACATTCGACATAGCATGCCCAAGTCTAAGTCTTTGTCAGAACTGCTCAGACCCTAGACTTACGGTGTATCGATGAGCTTAGATGTAGATCGACCTCTATTGTAGACACTCGATACAGCATACCAAAAGTCTAATGGGATCCCTAGATTAGAATGAGAGATGAGTCGAGTCTTAGATATTGAGACTAGAGTTTGATTTACAGATCCGTATTAATTTATGTTTCGTAGATTACGATTCATGTTTATTTACAGACTGGTATTGATACATGTTGTTTGATTATGCTACACGTGATAAGATATAATTCATGCTTTTATGTTAATTCAGTTAACTGCATGCATACATTGTTTATACTGGGATATTTATATCTCACCGGAGTTATCCGGCTGTTGTCTTGTTTTGTATGTGTGCATGACAACAGGTAGGGGCAGGATCGGGGTCCAGAAGAAGATGAGAGATCAAGATTAGAGTGGTGATTCCAGACTTGGATATAGATAGGTTTCATTACTTGATTGTAGTAGTTGAACCTAATTTTAAATTAGATGCATGTTATACAAGATTTGTATTATTATACTAGTTTGTATAATAGATTGATTCCATTACCTTCCGCATTTTAAAAAAAAATTTAGACCCTGTTTATCTTAATTGATAATTAAACCCCAAAGATGATTAAGAAGATGATTAGCGTCCGGGTCCCCACAACAGGTGGTATCAGAGCGATAGATCCTTTAGACTGAGATAGAAGAGAATGAGCGGGGTAGATTGAGTTTTCTTTCCTTGCATGTGATTGCTAGCATGAGATTAATTTTAATGTTGACTTACATTGTGTGTGCTAGCATGACTTTATGCTTTACTGCTTTGAAATACATGTTATCTAAATATCTGATTTGAATTGGTAATATGTATTATTGAGTATGAATCAGATTTGATTCTCGATCAGCAGTAAGATGATCAGAGAAAGATTGGAACAGATTTGTAGTATTTGGGTACTAATGTTTTGATAAGCAGATATACCTCCACGGAGAATTCCAGAAGGGGTAGTACTTCGACTGAACAAATAGATGTATCACAAACCCAGATGGAAACAAAGTTGAAAGAATTTCAGTTATTGCAGCCGCCGATTCTGAGTGGTATCGAGACGTCTGAAGATTGTGAAAACTGGTTTGATGACATAGAAATACTGTTCGATTTACTTGATTGTACAGATTAACAGAGAGTTAAAATGATGCCTAACCAGTTACGAGAAGCCGCCAGAAGTTGGTGGATTACAAGTAAAAGAATGTTACAACAGAGAGGTACAGTGATTTCGTGGGAAATATTCAGAACTGAATTTTATCGAAGATTTTTCTCATTTTCGTACCGAGAGGACAAGAAAGCCGAGTTTGAGAATTTGAGACAAGGTCAACTGAATATTGAAGGATATGTTGCAAAATTCTCTACTCTACTGCGTTTTGCTCCTCATTTAATTGGGAATGATGAAGCTGTAGCGGATCAGTTCATCAGAGGATTGATCTCGGAGATAGTTGCATTGATGAATATGCAGCGACCTCACCGTTTTGCTGATGCCTTGAGTAGAGCGAAGAGAGCGGAGGCGAGTCTGATTAGACAACTAACAAGGGTGTGTGCGATACAACCCCAGACACAGCAATCCCCTCTCCGATTTGATCGCGGCAGCACGAGTGGAAAGCAAGATATGATGAAAGCTCGAAAGAAGACATTTAAGAAGTTAGGGAGTGGTTCATCTAGCTCCAGTGGTTCTAGCCCGAGTTATACTGGAGTGTATTGTAGAACGTGCGGAGGAAGACATTCCACGGAGCAATGCCAGGGAGTTACTGGTAGTTGTTGTATCTGCCGACAGCCGGGGCATTTTGCTAGAGTTTGTCCCCAGAAAGATTCCCGAAGATTTCAAGGATCAGGACCATCTGGTGGTAGTGACCGAGGAACAGACCCAAGAGGCACTTGATGATATAGTGGCAGGTACTGTTCTTTTATGATTATGTTGCATATGTATTGATATATACTAATGCATTTCTTATTATTATCTTTGACTGAATTGCATTGATATATATGGTATCTGTTGGGTCTGTATTGCTGTAGTATTAATCCTTGTACCTTTTGGGGAAAGAAAGATTGATATCAGAGATTTCTGTGACATATTATATACTACAGTAAGATGAGAATAAGATCGAGTTAGATTTTGATGTACTTGTGTTTTCTGATTTGACTGCATTATTGATATTAATATGCTGAACAAGTACAGAACTATTATAGATTTCTTTTAGGAGAATATGATATTCAGACCAGATATGGCTAAGGACTAAAGATTTTACGATAAAGATTCTAGATTCAGAATTCCTTTGATATTTGTATTGTCTATGACTCGATTGATACAGAAAGGGCAGATGGCATCCTTAAGTATTCAGTAGACGTACTGAAATCGAGCCTAACATTGGCAGATTTGTCAATGATGTACGAGTTGGCTGATGTTTGCCCAGATAAGATTTTAGATTTGTCTTGTATTAAAAAGATAAATTTCATAACCGAATCGATACCAGGTATTGTTGGTTGTTTCAGAATTCAGTACAGAATGATATTGAATGTACAGAATGAGATTGAATGAATTGAAAGATTCGTAGAAGAGTACCGACCATGAGTTAAATGTGATTTAGCGTTTCTCTATGGCATGTTTCAGTATGTTCAGAGATATTCTGATGATTTCATGCTCGTTGTATCTATGATATTTTGATATACTTGCAACATCTGATTGATTGAATCGAATATCTGAAGATTGTATTGAATACTCTAAGAACTGTGAAGATTGTATACAGAAATTATTCAGATATGAATCCTGCTTGAAACAGATTGTATTCAGAGTAAGCGATATCTGAAGTTAGTATAACGATTGATTTTGACACAGTTGAGATGGGGATCAGTGATTGAGAATGATACTGATATCAGAAAGATCAGAAATATCAGAAATTTCAGAAATGTCAGAATGGTCAGAAATTTATTTTTGGTCTGAGTTGGCAGATTATCTTATACGATTGTTGTTTTGTGTTTTCTTGAGTATTGTTATATTTCCACAACCTTATTTGATACAGATAATTGTGAACCGTTGAGATTATATACAGTTCAATCCGAATCAGAGTTGAATTCGAGAATTTCAGTGATTCAGAAATGTGATCAGAATGTTCAGAACTAGATCTCGATAATCAGAGCAGAGCATCGATCAGAGTGACAGATATGTGACTGTATGAGAATGATTATCTTGTGATGTCAAATGTTTCAGAATTGTATAACAGAATTTGATATCGATAGTCAGAACCGAATACCAGGTAGGTATTTTTCTTTAATTTATATTATTAACTGATTTGTTTATATCAAATGGTTCGAATTTGAAATGACAGATAGTGTCAGAAACGCACAGTAGTGAATTCAGTTTGCAGTTGGTAACTGTGAATGTATGATATTCGAACAGATAGTTGTGATATAGACAGATTAAATCAGTTATGGCAGAATTTATACTGAAATGTTGGTAGAATTTGTACTGAAATGTCTGAATCGCCAATAAATGAAGATAGAAAGATAGAGATCAGAAGATTTATTACAGAATTTGTATATTTCTGACTAGACATGGGGAGTATAATTCAATGAAATTCGTAATAAGACCATTACAATACTTTCCAGATTGTGATATGATATGATTGTGATTGACAGATTGTTCAATTTATATCTATTAGTTTGTACCAGATAACGTACAAATATGACCAAATGACACAGATCGATGTCAGAGAAGTGGTCAGAGTAAACAGAATGCCACAGTAGATTATATCAGATTGTGATTATTCTTGATTTTTTACTTGTAGCAGAGTATACCATAAGTTTTTTTTTCATATATGATCCACCGACTGACGGATAGTCAGAGGGTACTATCCAGATATGGGAAGATATTCCGGGAGCTGTAGGGCTGGATGCTAGCACTGATTGATATGACATATGGTCGCTGGGTAATTGTATTCAGATTATCAGATGGATAGTGAGATAGTTACAGATGATATATTGTACAGTGTGTACTGCCGATTTCCTTGGTATAATGATAATATCTCGGAGATACCTGAGATAGGATCTGATACGGTCAAAGATATGATAAAGAAAATGTAGCTAATTCAGCAGAGACTAAAGATAGCTCAGACCAGACAGACATAATATGCCAACGTCGGATGGTGACGATTGGTATTCGAGACTGAAGATTTAATATATCCTTGAATGGGGTAAATAGAGGTGATAACAACTCATGGTAATGATTCATTATGAACTGTGGTTTGGTATATACGGATGTTGCATAGCCAGTATTGTGAGATTGATTTTGGCAAAGCAATTTCAAGTGGTACCATGATATTATACTTCTTGAAATATTATTCCAGTTTGGAATCAGAGAAAAATGAAGATGATGCTATTGTTGAATCACAGTAAGATTGTCAGTATGTCTACGAGACTATCCGAAAGACAGAATCTGATATGAGATTAAGATTTCAGAATTGATTCATCGAGATGAGGTTCTGATTTAAACTCTGTTATCCATTTCTTCTGATATATCTGAATTGATTGCTTGCGAGTTCGAGGACGAACTCAGATCTAAGAGAGGGAGAAATGTAATGCCCGAGACCTAATTACTGTAATCATACGTTGATTAATTGACATGATTAAGGTTATACGAACTTGAACGAAGAAGTCGGGCATCGTTACATTATAAGACAAGATGTTCAACCGAACATCTCGAGATGTTCGGCCGAACATGTCAAAAGAAACGACCGGCGCACATGCGCGAAGAAACACGCGCATATGCGCGAGGGTTCCAGAATCCCTCGCGCATATGCGCGACACCTCCAGAATCTTTGGCGCATATGCGCGAGATGAAGCGCGCATATGCGCTAGTGGTTTTGTGGCAAATTTTAGAGAAGCCACATATGATTTTACATGCAATATATATATATATATATATATATATATATATATATATATATATATATGTGTATATAATCGAGCCCTGCTTCAGAATTAAGGAAAAAGAATCGAGGGAAACGCTTTGAAGTTCTGAGGTTCGAAATTAATTTGCGAAGAATCCGTCCGTTTGATTCTGAATCCGACTTCAGTACTGAGTTTCTATCAACGACAGCTACAACTGGACGTAAGTTTTGTTACGTTGAGACAAGATTTGAATTTATGATATTGTCAGAATTGAATACGAATCAGATATGATGTTTCTGCTACAGTAGACATTGCATAATTGAAGTCAGATTAAAGAACAGATTATTTCTGTAATTGTTATGATTTTGGTTTTGATTTGACTGAGATTCGATATCAGATTTATGTTATCGTTGTGATTATGAGTTATAGCAGTATTGATTATGAGTTCTAGTATTATATCTGTGATGTTGAGATTTACGGGGTTATTCAGACCGTATTGTTATGTCGTCGAAACATCAGCAGATTGACATCTGATCAGATTTGATATTAATTGAGATTGCATTTTATGTTATTGATATTGATCAGATTATGTATTGAGTTAAGTATTAATCAGAACAGATTCTGAACTGAGTTATATACTGATATTATATTTATACGATTGTCATTGCCAGATTGGGTATGGACAGATCAGAATCCAAGACTTCGTCTTCGTCAGACCGGGAAGACAAAGGTATAAATAAATGTTGATTCGGGATTGCACAACTCGAGTTAGGTTTGACTGGAGTTTCCCAAAATCACATACTTTATGTTATTGCATTGATATTTGCAGATTATCAGATTGATATGTTTAGTCTATTGAATGATAGCAGAGCCAGAGTTGGAGTCTAGGGCAGATCAGCCTAGCTAGGGCAGAAACGCCAAGTCTTGGACAGAACTGCTAAGACCCTAGACTTGTGGTATATCGATGAGCTTAGATGTAGATCGACTTCTATTGTAGACATTCGACATAGCATGCCCAAGTCTAAGTCTTTGTCAGAACTGCTCAGACCCTAGACTTACGGTGTATCGATGAGCTTAGATGTAGATCGACCTCTATTGTAGACACTCGATACAGCATACCAAAAGTCTAATGGGATCCCTAGATTAGAATGAGAGATGAGTCGAGTCTTAGATATTGAGACTAGAGTTTGATTTACAGATCCGTATTAATTTATGTTTCGTAGATTACGATTCATGTTTATTTACAGACTGGTATTGATACATGTTGTTTGATTATGCTACACGTGATAAGATATAATTCATGCTTTTATGTTAATTCAGTTAACTGCATGCATACATTGTTTATACTGGGATATTTATATCTCAACGGAGTTATCCGGCTGTTGTCTTGTTTTGTATGTGTGCATGACAACAGGTAGGGGCAGGATCGGGGTCCAGAAGAAGATGAGAGATCAAGATTAGAGTGGTGATTCCGGACTTGGATATAGATAGGTTTCATTACTTGATTGTAGTAGTTGAACCTAATTTTAAATTAGATGCATGTTATACAAGATTTGTATTATTATACTAGTTTGTATAATAGATTGATTCCATTACCTTCCGCATTTTAAAAAAAAAAAAATTAGACCCTGTTTATCTTAACTGATAATTAAACCCCAAAGATGATTAAGAAGATGATTAGCGTCCGGGTCCCCACAGTATAAGCCATGCATAATTTCTACTATTTAAATTAAAAATGAATATTTTATATATATGAAGTGTTTGATTTATTTTAATAATTTTAAGTCATGATTATTTATTTTAAAGGCAGATGTTCAGTTTTATCTTTTCAGGATAACTACGGGAGGCAGGTCCGGAGTTTGGGGATTAGAGATAAGATTAATAATAAGAAAAATATTCTTAAATTTAAATTAAGTCAAAGAATAATTTAATTTAAAGAAAAAGAATGTCTTCGGGATTTAATAAGTTAATTGGAGCTAAGTAATTAAATAAGTTCTCTTAGATTCAATATTAATTAAAGTTTAAATTAAAATATGTAAGCAAGTGGGGATAAATTAATCTAGGTCCAAGAATTTAAAACCTAGCATTTTAATACTTAAATCTTAGGTTAAGTATGTCATGCAAGAGTTATCTAAAATTAATGGGTTAATTCACTAAAATAAATATAATGGTATTTAAAAACCTTAAACATTTAAAATACAAGAATTAAACAATATTATACCATGCAATAGCATCAAATTTCGGTCAATCCTTAAACAAATTCAAATGGTTAGTAACTCCCCATTCAAGCCACCTCTAAATGGTTGTCATAGTGTATTCATTTCCCACTTTTAAACTCCCTAATTATGGGTAATACATGCACCATAATTCTCTTCAAAGCTCCTCAACCTGTTATGCAAACAAATCAACGTGTAGATGTGGTAAGGAATGAGGAATAAGACAACGGTAGCAAGGAATGAGAAGCCATTCAAATCCATTCAACTTCTTGACTTGTAACCTCCCAACTTAATGTATATTATGGCACCTTTAACACCTCCTATAACACTCCTCTTCATTGTCTAGCAAACCCACACCTTCATTTTCAAAATACATCAGAAAATAGGCTACTGAATTCGAGAGAACACCAACAGAAACAAAAAGGAAAAACTCAACTCCGATTCCGCCGTTCGTATTCGTCGTTTTGATTTGTTTTTGTCAAAACAAATTCCAAGCATGTATATATTGTTTCTTTGCTCTTCAATCAAGTCCTATAGATATTTTTAAGCCATTATATATTCATGATTCATGCAACAAAACGAAATTTTGACAGCAACTTTGCAAGAAATTCTGCACAGGTCATTCTCGGCTCTTGTGCTTTGTGCTTCACGGTTTTGTATGTTTGTGTTGTTTACAGGGAGTTGCTCGGTTCCAGGCATTCATGGCTGCTTCTAGGAATGTTTTAGAGTGTGTTAGGGAGTTATTGATTCATTGGTTTGAGTCCAAATCTTTGAAACAAAAGCATGACAGCAAATGTTTCACACAAGCTACAGAGTTGGTTCACAATTTTCTGTCCTTGAGTTGTTTGAGGGGTGTTCGAATCTTGGCTGTCCTAGGGACTATAGCCATGGTTAGAACCCTTCCTTATCATGTCTAGGACTTGACCAAATCATCTTTTCAAAGCTTGTTTCATGGATCCCTCAGATTTTTACAGAAACTTGACAAGTGCTCTTCGGTTTTAAAAATCTGATTTTGGTGTGAGTAACTTTCGGTTTTGAGATGTTGGATGAATTGTGGTTGGCTCCTAGCCCGTAGCCATGGTTTATACAACACTCCATCATGTCTAGATCGAGCCATGGTTGATCAAATGGCCATTGGAACGACCTAATACAGTAAAACAAGTCCATACATCACACGACACAGCTGGTTGCATTCTCGGCTAGCACGTTGCATTGTCCTAGGTGTTGGCTCGGTTTTTGGTTGGATTTTAGCCCTTAGCCATGGTCCAAGCCATGCATTAGGATGTTGTTAAGAGTCTCTGGTTGGTGGTTCAAGCCCACGGCCATTTGTTTCAGAGTTTCACCCCGAAATAGCAACATAGCTTCTGCTCCAATTTCATTCTTTGACAACAACTGTGAGTCCGGTTCAGAAGACTTGTGTGAGTTCTTGGTTGGCTTTTAGCCTATGGACTTGGACTGGGCACTACCCTAATGAGTTAGGAAAGTCGTTGTTTTGGCCGTTTGTGATTTGGTCGAGTTTAGAGGTCGTACGAGAATTTATGGTGAAAGGTGCCAAAATGACTCTCGAAAGAGTGTTTTATGTTTTTGTGTTCCAGTCACCTATTTTCGTGTTTTACAGTCCTTGTGCATATTTTTCAGTATGTTTGGGGTATTTTTAATCATGGTTAAACATCGGTTCGGGTTGGTACGATACCATGATTAAAAATCAAGTGGTTGGTCCTAATAGTCTCATTTTTGGTTCTATTGTTGGGTTTTGGTTCTATTGTCAAGTTTAAGTCAAGATAATATTATTTGCATGTGTCACATATTAGAGTTAAGTCGCAGCAAGCCTGGGAGCGATCCAACTCATCCGGTAAAAATAAGGTTATAATTATATTACGTACATAAAAATATAAAATGTTTATTTTTGAGATATATGCTATATGTCTTGTGGCCACCTTATGTTTATGGGTTTGGAAGTCGGTAGGCGCAACCGAGGACCTCTCCACCCGATGACTTACGACCGGTTTATGATTATGAATGGGTACGAACATCCAGTCCAAGGGTTGTGATTGATCTCTACCGCCCAGTATACTGTGGTTTAGTCTGATCAGGCGCTCACGTTATGTTATGGGCCACTAACTTAGAAACATTATCTCTACCAGAAAATTATGATATGTTATGACAGAGCTCTATTGAGCAAAGCTTTTACGTATGATTTTCAGATATGCACGTAGTTATAATTATTCATGATACGATTTTCACCGTACGCTTTACGATACTTTATTTTTACATTGCATGCGATTTTATGATCTATTTACTTTTTATTCACGATATATACATATTGAGTCTTTAGATTCACTAGACTTGATTGTTGTAGGTATTGAAGAGGTCGAGACCGTAGGCGGAGACCAGTGAGCGATCTTGGGAGAGCAGTAGTAAACCCAAGGACCTCATGATTTAGTTTATGCACCTTTTATCATTCAAACTCAATTTTAACATGTTGGATTATTTTTAAATTGTTGTTTGAAATACAATGTTGACTTCCGCTGTTATTTTAAGGTTAAAATTATTTACATGTTTATTTTATAAATTGGGCAAGTTATTTATTTATTTAGAAAAATTTTAATAATTCCACAAAATTATGGATACGAAATACGGGCCTTTATAGTTGGTATCAGAGCCTATGATCTTGTAAAGGGTTGTACTACTACTGCTCTCGAGAAGCTCATGAAGTCACGTCTTCGGTCTGTAAGTTTTACGATTACGCATTTCGTTTAAAGCAAGAAATATTTTTACATCTTGATTGCATGAAATATTTTATGTCAAGATTACGATTATGCAGTATTTATTTAAATTTAAAAAAAATAATGGAATTATGCATATTGGTTACGTATGGGTTATAATTATGGAATAGCATGCCTCCTAGACGCATTATTGATCGTACGGGAGGTGATGAGCATCGTCATGAGAAAGAGGAGAGAGATTTACCACCACCCCCTTCACCAGACATAAATGCCCAGATGTTAGGTGGGATGACTCAGTTCTTCGCACAGTTTGCGGAGAACAATGCAGTGGGAGCCAGACAGACGGGGCCGGAGGCTATCTATGAGCGGTTCATGAAGATGCGACCGAAGAAGTTCTTAGGGACGTCAGATCCTATGGCTGCCGAGGGCAGGATTAAGTCCCTTGAGGTTATTTTCGAGTTCATGGGGCTCGAAGATGGAGATAGGGTTCGTTGTGCGACTTATCTTTTTGGAGGAGGCGCTCGCCTGTGGTGGGAAGGAGCATCTGTAGCTTTGGATTTGGCTACTTTGAGCTGGACGCGTTTCACAGAGGTAATCTACTCTAAATATTTTACTGAAGAGGTGCGTTCCAGGTTGACCACGGAGTTCATGACCCTGAGGCAGGGAGACTTGACTGTTACGGAGTTCATCCGTAAGTTCGAGAGGGGATGTCATTTTGTACCCCTAATTGCTAATGATGCTGGAGCCAAATTGAGGCATTTTCTGAATGGTCTGCGGCCGATTTTACGCCGTGATGTTAGGATGGCTGGCCCTACTACCTATGATGTTGTTGTTTCCAGAGCTCTAGCGGCTGAGCAAGACCAGCATGATATTGAGCGTGATCGCCAGGGTAAACGACCATTTCAGTCACCACACCGCCCTCCTCAGCAGCAGCATCAGAATAAGAAACCTTCCACGGTCCACCCAGGATCAGAGGGCAACAGCAGGGACGAGAAGTCCCGAGGACAGTGGAGTATCCAGTCTGTGCCAAGTGCTCACGACGTCATTCTGGGACTTGTATGTATGGTTCGGGAAAGTGTTACAAATGTGGTAGTACTGACCACGTATTGAAGAACTGCCCTCAGAAGAATCTGCCTACCCAAGGCAGAGTTTTTTCTCTCCATGCTACGGAGACTAACCCGGAGACGATGCTTATGACAGGTATCCTGAATCCTTAAGTTGTATTTGAAGTTTAATGTTTTGGGTTAAGATTTTGAACTTTGAATTTATGAAGGATTGCATGCTCTAATCAGTGTTATTTACGGGAATTAGGGTTAAAAGAACTTTGACCTTTGCATGTCTATAAGCATAGTTCTTGTAAAACTATTGGGTTTAGTATGATATTCTGATCTTTCAGGGAGAATCTTTAAAGCCGGTTCAGCTACGAAAGCCTTGATAGATTCAGGGGCTACTCATTCATTCATTTCAGAAACCTTTGCAAAATTCTTTCAAGGTCAAGACAATTGGGCTAGACATAGCGTATTCAGTAGCATTGCTTTCTGGAGAGGAGATGACAGCTACTAATGTGATCCGGGATATAGATCTCGAACTTCATGGTAAACTTTTGTATGCGGATCTTATCGTTCTGCCGATGCCAAAATTTGATATCATTCTGGGGATGGACTGGCTATTGAGGAACCGAGTTTTGATTGACTTCCAGCGGAGCTCTGTTCTAGTCCGACCGCCTAGGATGGAGCAATTATTATTCGAGCCAGACAGGTATTTTAATTTACCTTGTATAATACCTTATGTCCAGGCTAGGAAACTCATGCATCGAGGGTGCCAAGCATTTTTAGCTACTCTTGTATCTGTTCCCGAGACGCCCAAACAGTCAGCATCCGATGTTCCTATTGTCCGGGACTTTCTAGACGTTTTTCCTGATGACGTCTCTGGTTTACCACCTGTGCGAGAGGTGGAATTTTCTATTGAGCTTATGCCAGGTACCACACCAATATCGAAAGCACCATACCGATTAGCACCGACAGAGATGGCAGAACTCAAGAAACAGATTCAGGAACTTCATGACAAGGAGTTCATTCGCCCGAGCTTTTCACCATGGAGCGCACCGGTCTTGTTTGTGAAGAAAAAGGATGGTTCGATAAGGCTCTGCATTGATTACCGGGAGTTGAACAGTGTTACAGTGAAGAACAAATACCCACTCCCGAGGATTGAAGATTTATTTGATCAGTTGCAGGGAGCTTCAGTATTCTCCAAAATTGATCAGCGTTCTGGTTATCATCAGCTGAGAGTGAAAGACGCCGATGTTCTTAAGACTGCTTTTAGGACGCGTTATGGCCACTTCGAGTTTCTTGTGATGCCGTTCGGTTTGACGAATGCGCCAGCAATCTTCATGGATCTCATGAATCGTGTATTCCAGCCGTATCTTGATCAGTTCGTGATAGTATTTATAGACGATATTCTCATCTACTCAAAGAATCAAGAGGATCACAGCAGACATCTAACCACAGTACTGCAGACCTTGCAAAAGCACAAGTTATTCGCGAAGTTCAGTAAGTGCGAGTTCTGGTTAGAGAAGGTGGCGTTCTTACGCCACGTCATTTCAAGCAGCGGTATTGAGGTAGACCCGACAAAAGTTGCAGCAGTAAGAGATTGGGTTGTGCCGCAAAATGCATCAGAGATCCATAGTTTCCTTGGGCTAGCAGGATACTACCGAAAGTTTATTCGAGGATTCCGCTCCATTGCAGTTCCACTCACGTCGTTGACAAAGAAGAATGCTAAGTATGTGTGGAGCGAGGAGTGTCAGAAGAACTTCGATTCTTTGAAGCAAGCTCTTATTTCAGCGCCAGTATTGGCCATGCCGTCAGGACCCGGAGATTTTGTTCTGTACCCCGATGCTTCGAAACTCGGTTTAGGCGCAGTATTGATGCAGCATGGAAAGGTGATAGCATATGCTTCTCGTCAGTTGAAGATTCATGAGAAAAATTATCCTACCCATGATCTATAGTTGGCAGCTGTAGTATTTGCATTGAAGATTTGGATCCATTACTTGTACGGAGAGAAGTGTCAGATCTTCACCGGCCACAAAAGTCTCAAATACTTCTTGTAGTAGCCCGAATTCCAAATTGGGTAATTAACGGATTAATGGTGATTAAGAAGGTTTAATGTGTAATTTTGACCATGGTCATGATCGGACGGACCGAAGATGGTTCGGTAGCACCGAAGAGTTCGGACGTTCCGAAGTGAGTTCGGTGGATCCGATCATGAGGTGTCAAGAGCCGATGGACACGTGGGAGTTCGGACGTTCCGAAGTGTAGGTTCGGAGGATCCGATCATGAGGTGTCAAGAGCCGATGGACACGTGGGAGTTCGGACGTTCCGAAGTGTAGGTTCGGAGGATCCGATCGTGAGGTGTCAAGAGCCGATGGACACGTGGGAGTTCGGACGTTCCGAAGTAGGTTCGGATCGTCCGAACATTGGCTATAAATAGAGGCGCGAGGCTTCATTTGTGACTCGCCAATTCAGAGAGTTCCATAGCATTTCAGTCGTTTCTGTGAGATTCTAGTCTTTTTCCGAGGTTCGGGCACTAGCGGGGAGCTGCTGGTCTTGTAGCGGAGCTGTGCTCTAGTTGGGAGCTAGCGGCATCAGTGGGCTAGCGACGGACGAAGGTTTGGAATTGTATCAGTATTATCTCAGGATTATCTAGTTAAGTCTAGTAGATAAGTTTTAGTGATGGTTTTCACTTGATGAATAGGCTTGGACTAGACCTGTTGTCTGGTTATTCCAGTGGATTAGGATTGCTGTGATAGAGGTACGAAAGTACTATCCGAGATATCCTGGTCGAGTATACATTCTTATATGTGTTGCATGATTATGTGGTGCATTGATATATGTCATATGATGCATGCTATTATGTCACGCTGTATGATGCATGTTGTATTTCATGTTGAGCCGTATCTCCTTCGAGATAGCCTTTACTGTTGAGCTGTATCTCTTTCGAGATAAGCTATATCTTGTGGGGCCGCTCAGCCCTGTCTTGTGTTGTGGACGCATGGACACCGAGAGTACACAGTGGCCGACGGGTCCGGAGGGCTTCGGTGATCCGGGACATTTTAGGTCCACGTCTGTTCTTGCAGTGGATGCAGTGACCCAGAGGTTGGACCGCGCGGCACTATCCACTTGGCGCCTCTAGACTGAGCATTTTGAGATCCTTTGTTACTCCTGTTCCTTGACTACCCTGGTATCATATCATAGCATGTGCATTTCATATAGGTTTGTATACTCATGCTTTTGTACTGGGCGTTCTTATCGCTCACGTCCTCGGTTTTTTTGTTTATCTTGGACACCCCATTTCCACGGGGCAGGCCTCAGGTTGGACAGCTCGGGAAGAGCAGGAGGAGGACAGTGAGTATCTGGTTGGTTTAGTTTTCAGTACTATTCTATTTCGATTGGGTTGTATAACTATCATTTGTTGGTATTTTCCGCTGTTATCTCTGATTGTTATTAATTAAGTTAGTTGCATGCTTAGTTCTTGACTAGTAGGTGATTCTGGAACGGGTCACTACATTTATGGTATCAGAGCATGCTTACGATTTTGGGATATAGATTTCTGTTTTGGGATTTTCGTTGACCATTTTCCCTATTCTATCTTGTAGCGATGGCTGACCACTTTGGTGATGAGAGTAGTCAGGGGAGTGTAGGTCGTTGGGGTGACCAGGACGATCGTAGGCGTCACCGTGAACATCGTCATCGTCGGGATGGTCCTAGGCGTTTTGATTTGCACCGTTTCATTCAGATGGGGCCTAAGCCTTTAGTTGGTGGTGAGACTCCCGATGATGCTGAGGATTGGTTAGAGCGCATGGAGAGTTGTTTCCGAGCATTCCAGTGCACCGAGGAGCTGAAGATGGAGACCCTTAGTTTTCTTCTCGAGGGCCGTGCGCGCAAGTGGTGGCGATCGACTTCTGCGCCGATAGTCCAGTCTCAGGGTAGGGTGACTTGGGCCGATTTCCGTGCAGCTTTCATGCAGCTGTATTTTCCTCCAGCCCTTCGCCAGGCAAAGACGATTGAGCTCCTGAATCTTAAGCAGGGTAGTATGTCTGTGGATGAGTATCAGCAGAAATTCTTCGAGTTGTTACCCTTCGCTCCTCATATCAGTGGCAGTTCTGAGGCCAAGTATGACCATTTCCTCCAGGGTCTTAACCAGGAGATCTTTGATCGAGTCACTGTCTGTGATAATCCTACTTCTTACGATGGGTTAGTGAACCGGTGTCGCCAGGCAGAGATCAGTCTCCAGCGTGGTAGGGCTATTTTTTTTCTTCTAGACCTCCGAGTACTTTGAGCCCTAGGTCTCAGTCGTTCAAGAAATCTGGTTCTTCTTCTTCTGGATCTGGATCACGGTCTAGCGGTGTTTTCCGCTTTGGTGATAAGAAGGATGCTTGTGTGCATTGTGGAAAGAACCATCCCTCGGAGCAATGCCGATCAGTCGCGGGAGCTTGTTTTCAGTGCGGAGAGATGGGGCATATTAAGAAGAATTGTCCTCAGTTGCGAGGTGGAGCAGGATCTGGTTCCGGATCACAGACGACTGTTCAGCAGAAGAGGCAGGGTCAGGCAGTGGGTAGTTCGAATCTTCGACCTCGTGCCCAAGGTCAGGTGTTTGCGCTGAACCAGGATCAGGCTGCAGATGACTGAGAGAGTCATAGCAGGTACTTTTCGTTTATGCGGTATTCCTGCTTTTGTTCTTATTGATACCGGAGCATCGCATTCATTCATTTCTGCACGATTTGTTAAGCGTCATAAGTTACCGTATGTTTCTCTTGATGTCATTCTTTCCGTTTCTACTCCGATGGGTCATTCGGTTTTAGCCAAGCGTCTAGTGATGGGTTGTCCCTTAGATTTTGAGGGTAACGATGTTGTTATTTCGTTTTGTTCATCCTCTAAGCCTGATTTCGAGGACGAAATCTTTTTTAAGGGGGGGAGAATGTAGTAGCCCGAATTCCAAATTGGGTAATTAACGGATTAATGGTGATTAAGAAGGTTTAATGTGTAATTTTGACCATGGTCATGATCGGACGGACCGAAGATGGTTCGGTAGCACCGAAGAGTTCGGACGTTCCGAAGTGAGTTCGGTGGATCCGATCATGAGGTGTCAAGAGCCGATGGACACGTGGGAGTTCGGACGTTCCGAAGTGTAGGTTCGGAGGATCCGATCATGAGGTGTCAAGAGCCGATGGACACGTGGGAGTTCGGACGTTCCGAAGTGTAGGTTCGGAGGATCCGATCGTGAGGTGTCAAGAGCCGATGGACACGTGGGAGTTCGGACGTTCCGAAGTAGGTTCGGATCGTCCGAACATTGGCTATAAATAGAGGCGCGAGGCTTCATTTGTGACTCGCCAATTCAGAGAGTTCCATAGCATTTCAGTCGTTTCTGTGAGATTCTAGTCTTTTTCCGAGGTTCGGGCACTAGCGGGGAGCTGCTGGTCTTGTAGCGGAGCTGTGCTCTAGTTGGGAGCTAGCGGCATCAGTGGGCTAGCGATGGACGAAGGTTTGGAATTGTATCAGTATTATCTCAGGATTATCTAGTTAAGTCTAGTAGATAAGTTTTAGTGATGGTTTTCACTTGATGAATAGGCTTGGACTAGACCTGTTGTCTGGTTATTCCAGTGGATTAGGATTGCTGTGATAGAGGTACGAAAGTACTATCCGAGATATCCTGGTCGAGTATACATTCTTATATGTGTTGCATGATTATGTGGTGCATTGATATATGTCATATGATGCATGCTATTATGTCACGCTGTATGATGCATGTTGCATTTCATGTTGAGCCGTATCTCCTTCGAGATAGCCTTTACTGTTGAGCTGTATCTCTTTCGAGATAAGCTATATCTTGTGGGGCCGCTCAGCCCTGTCTTGTGTTGTGGACGCATGGACACCGAGAGTACACAGTGGCCGACGGGTCCGGAGGGCTTCGGTGATCCGGGACATTTTAGGTCCACGTCTGTTCTTGCAGTGGATGCAGTGACCCAGAGGTTGGACCGCGCGGCACTATCCACTTGGCGCCTCTAGACTGAGCATTTTGAGATCCTTTGTTACTCCTGTTCCTTGACTACCCTGGTATCATATCATAGCATGTGCATTTCATATAGGTTTGTATACTCATGCTTTTGTACTGGGCGTTCTTATCGCTCACGTCCTCGGTTTTTTTGTTTATCTTGGACACCCCATTTCCACGGGGCAGGCCTCAGGTTGGACAGCTCGGGAAGAGCAGGAGGAGGACAGTGAGTATCTGGTTGGTTTAGTTTTCAGTACTATTCTATTTCGATTGGGTTGTATAACTATCATTTGTTGGTATTTTCCGCTGTTATCTCTGATTGTTATTAATTAAGTTAGTTGCATGCTTAGTTCTTGACTAGTAGGTGATTCTGGAACGGGTCACTACACTTCTTTACGCAGAAAGAGTTGAATATGCGGCAGAGACGTTGGTTGGAGCTAGTGAAGGACTATGATTGTGACATTAGCTATCATCCTGGCAAAGCTAATGTAATTGCGGATGCATTGAGCAGGAAAGTCGCAGGGATGGCTCATTTGGTGGTATCGACACCTTTTCAGTTTGAGATGCAGAGGTTTGATCTAGAGACATATCCTCGAGGTAGAGTTCCTCATCTATCTACTTTGACGATCCAGTCTTCTCTTCTAGACCGTATTCGCAGTGGACAGTTAGCAGACGAACAGTGGGCTAAGTGGAGACAGATAGATGAAGCCAAGGGCAGTATCTTGTACACAGTTAGAGATGGTATTGTCAGATATCGAGACAGAATGTGGGTTCCGAGTAGCGATTCTATTCGAGAGGATATCTTATCTGAGGCCCATATGTCGTCGTACTCTATTCATCCGGGGAGTACGAAGATGTACAAAGATCTGCAGTTATTATATTGGTGGCCCGTAATGAAGAGGGATATCAGAAGTTTTGTGTCCGAGTGTCTGACATGTCAACTAGTGAAAGCGGAGCATCAGAGACCAGCAGGCATGCTCAAGCCTCTTCCTATTCCAGAGTGAAAGTGGGAGAATGTTACCATGGACTTCGTTGTCGGATTGCCGAAGTCAGTCAGAGGGTCGAATGCTATTTGGGTGATTGTTGATCGTCTTACGAAATCAGCCCATTTCTTGCATATTAAGACGACTTTCTCCATGATCCAGTATGCAGAGTTATATATCCGGGAGATCGTCAGACTTCATGGTATTCCCGTTTCTATAGTTCCTGACCGAGATCCTAGATTCACTTCATCATTTTGCAAGAGTCTACATTCAGCTATGGGTACGAAATTGTTGTTTAGCACGGCTTTTCACCCACAGACAGATGGTCAGTCCGAGAGAGTTATCCAGATTTTGGAGGATCTTCTCCGTGCATGTGTTCTCGATTTCTCCGGGAGTTGGGAATCAAAGTTGCCATTGGTGGAGTTTACCTATAACAACAGTTTTCAGTCGTCTATAGGGATGGCTCCATACGAAGCACTGTATGGTCGTAAGTGTAGATCTCCTATTCATTGGGATGAAGTAGGGGAGAGATCAGAATTGGATCTGGAGATTGTGCAGCAGGCTGCTGATTTAGTAGTCAAGATCCGTGACAGGATGAGGACTGCTCAGAGTAGACAAAAGAGTTATGTGGATCAGAGAAGAAGAGATCTAGAGTTTGTTGTTGGTGACCATGTTTTCGTGAAGATAGCACCTATGAAAGGTGTCATGCGGTTCAGGAAGAAAGGAAAGCTCAGTCCAAGATTCATTGGACCATTTGAGATCCTCGACAGAGTTGGAACATTAGCTTATCGTGTTGCTCTTCCGCCGAATCTGGCCAGAGTACACAACGTGTTTCACGTCTTGATGTTGAGGAAGTATATGGCGAATCCATCACATATCTTGAACTTTGAACCGTTGCAACTCACTCCGAACTTGTCTTATGAGGAATGACCAGTGCAAATTTTAGACATATAGGAGAAAAAGCTTCGGAACAAACTGGTCAAGCTAGTGAAAATCAAATGGCTCAATCATTCAGAGGAGGAAGCTACGTGGGAATCTAAGCCAGAGATGAAGAGCCGATATCCCGAGTTATTCGGTAAGTTTTAATTTCGGGGACGATATTTCTTTAAGGGGGGTAGAATTGTAGAACCCGAAGATCAGATTACGTATAAGCCATGCATAATTGCTACTATTTAAATTAAAAATGAATATTTTATATATATATGAAGTGTTTGATTTATTTTAATAATTTTAAGTCATGATTATTTATTTTAAAGGAAAATGTTTAGTTTTATCTTTTCAGGATAACTACGCGATGCCGGACCGGAGTTTGGGGATTAGAGATAAGATTAATAATAAGAAAATTATTCTTACATTTAAATTAAGTCAAATAATAATTTAATTTAAAGAAAAAGAATGTCTTCGGGATTTAATAAGTTAATTGGAGCTAAGTAATTAAATAAGTTCTCTTAGATTCAATATTAATTAAAGTTTAAATTAAAATATGTAAGCAAGTGGGGATAAATTAATCTAGGTCCAAGAATTTAAAAACCTAGCATTTTAATAATTAAATCTTAGGTTAAGTATGTCATAGGGGTGTTCATTATTCGGATATAACCGAAAAACCCGACCGAATTTTGTAATTCGATTTTTTTGGATCGGTTTTTCGATTTTTCGGTTCGGTTTTGGATTTATTTTTTGAAATATTCGGTTTTCCGGTTCGGTTTCGGTTTTTATGTATTGAAAATCGAAATAACCGAACCGGCCCCATTTTATGTTATATTATTATTTAGTCCCTAGTGTTTCCAGCTTTTATAGATTTTATTCCAAAACTTTTATTATTTATAATATAATTTATTTCCATATCTAACATTTAAAAAACTTAGCCGGCCCTAGCAGAAAAGGAGCGCTTTCTCCCTCACAGAATTTTTTAATTTTAATGTGACAACTATTGTATTTTTTAGATGATAAAAATAATTTTTTTTCCAGATTTGGCCAACTTGGGAAGATGTGTTCCTTGTATGACTGACATATAATTGCATCTAATAATCAGGTATGATAAATTAATTTATATTAAAATTTTGTATTAAGATTAGGAATTTATGACTTATAAACTTTCATATTTGATTTTTGATTTAATAATTAGTGGGATGATTAACATTTGGGCGTTTTTTTTTTTAAGATGTTGCATTGATTTAATATTCAGCAGGCAATCTGGCATCAACTACTTGGATCGCCTCCCTTTCTTCCTTCAAAATTGCGACACCATCATCAAGCATTATCTTCAGTAGCTTTTTTCCTTCATATTTTTTTACTTTATTGCTATGATTTGAATTTTGAATATATGTCGGTGTTAGTTCATAACTGAGTTTGTGTATATTTTCCCTTGGTTGTATTGCCATTTTACTTAAACAAACAATGTCTCTCTACTAACTTTTTTTTAATTATGTGTGAATAACAGATTGGGAGTACGAGAGTTCATCAAGCTATTATTAAAAGAAAAAAGGCAGCTGAAAAGCCTCAAGCTGTATCTGAAGAGGAAGCAGCTGCCATGAAGGCTAGGGAAGCGGCAAGGAAGAGAGTCGAAAAGAGAGAAAAACCATTGCTCGAACTTTATTATAAGCATCTAAATTAAATGTTTGAAAAAATTTATGTTTTTTTCACTTTATGATATATTATTAATTAAACCGAACAAACCGAACCGTATAAATCGGTCCATTATATTACCAAACCGAAACCGAACCGAATTATAATTGATCGGTTTCGGATTACATAATTCAAAAACCGAAAACCGGAAAACCGAACCGAAATTAGATAAATTAAAACCGAACCGACCGATGAACACCCCTAGTATGTCATGCAAGAGTTATCTTAAATTAATGGGTTAATTCACTAAAATAAATATAATGGTATTTAAAAACCTTAAACATTTAAAATACAAGAATTAAACAATATTATACCATGCAATAGCATCAACTTTCGGTCAATCCTTAAACAAATTCAAATGGTTAGTAACTCCCCATTCAAGCCACCTCTAAATGGTTGTCATAGTGTATTCATTTCCCACTTTTAAACTCCCTAATTATGGGTAATACATGCACCATAATTCTCTTCAAAGCTCCTCAACCTATTATGCAAACAAATCAACGTGTAGATGTGGTAAGGAATGAGGAATAAGACAACGGTAGCAAGGAATGAGAAGCCATTCAAATCCATTCAACTTCTTGACTTGTAACCTCCCAACTTAATGTATATTATGGCACCTTTAACACCTCCTATAACACTCCTCTTCATTGTCTAGCAAACCCACACCTTCATTTTTGAAATTCATCAGAAAATAGGCTACTGAATTCGAGAGAACAACAACAGAAACAAGAAGGAAAAACTCAACTCCGATTTCGCCGCTCGTATTCGTCGTTTTGATTTGTTTTTGTCAAAACAAATTCCAGGCATGTATATATTGTTTCTTTGCTCTTCAATCAAGTCCTATAGATATTTTAAAGCCATTATATATTCATGATTCATGCAACAAAACGAAATTTTGACAGCAACTTTGCAAGAAATTCTGCACAGGTCATTCTCGGCTCTTGTGCTTTGTGCTTCACGGTTTTGTATGTTTGTGTTGTTTACAAGGAGTTGCTCGGTCCCAGGCATTCATGGTTGCTTCTAGGAATGTTTTAGAGTGTGTTAGGGAGTTATTGATTCATTGGTTTGAGTCCAAATCTTTGAAACAAAAGCATGACAGCAAATGTTTCACACAAGCTACAGAGTTGGTTCACAATTTTTTGTCCTTGAGTGTTTGAGGGGTGTTCGAATCTTGGCTGTCCTAGGGACTATAGCCATGGTTAGAACCCTTCCTTATCACGTCTAGGACGTGACCAAATCATTCTCATTTCAAAATCAAATACCGAAAATATAATAAATTATAATAAACTATTATAATTAAACTCAACATATATGTAAGTAATTAATTACAATAATTATTAAGTTCAATATAGGATAATTAGGTTCAATAATTAGATACACGAATATAATAATATTAAATTTGGATAAACATGAGATTTTTTCTATTTAATAAATAAATAAATAAAATAATAAATTAATAACGATAAGCTTAAAACCCACGGCTATATACTACTGCACTTCTTTTTTCATTTCGCAACTAACCAAAAGAAAACACCCGAGAGAGAAGGAACGATAGAAGGAAGAAAAGGGAAGAGAAGAAAATAGAAGTAAAGCTATACCCTTTCTGAAAAATCCCGATAAATCACCAAGTATTCACCTCATATCATAAAACAATATAGCGCTGGAGGTGACGTAAGAGGATCGACCGAAAACAAGAAATCCAACAAAGATATTCCGCAAATCGGCCACGGTATCTCGTATTCAAGTTAGGTACTTTTCGTTTATTTTTCCTATAGCTACACACCAAACTAGAGGTCGTCTTGAATAACAAAGTTGTACCTCTTGTTGCATAGATAAGATACATACCGTCCGTCATCCCAAAATATTGTCGGAACTAACATTTTTAAGAATGCCGGAGTACCCTAGTTCACCATAGGACGATTTTCAAA
Source organism: Primulina eburnea (assembly GCF_022965805.1). Lineage (NCBI taxonomy): Eukaryota > Viridiplantae > Streptophyta > Magnoliopsida > Lamiales > Gesneriaceae > Primulina > Primulina eburnea. The sequence continues at coordinate 446,964 of NW_027331639.1, forward strand.
TCTGGTATTGATCGGTTAGGAATTTTACAAAACTTTCAACTGAAGAATTAAAGATCTTAAAAAGATACATATTCTGGAAAAAAACCGGCCGCGCGTGGCCGCAGGAAGGCCACGCACGCGCCTAAACCGTCGGCGCGTGTACTGCACGCACCGTCGTATCGCCGATTTTCCGCGGCCGAACGTTCTTGAGTATATTTCCGACTTTTGACCAACTTTCGTAATGTTTGGATATACCTTCTAATTGATATGAATTTTGAAACTTAATTAAAATCAACCGGATTAAATTTTGAACAAAAAATAATCTGGAAATGATCAACTAGTTACTTAAAAACTCTAACATATAAATATCATTCATAATATATTTTTAGGACTTGCTCCAGAACCTCGGATTATTAATCAAGCCTAAACTGTAAGTTAACAGGTGAGGTAATTACTATTCATTCTTCTATTAAAGTCTTTGGCATTTGGCCTGGAAATTTCAATAGTATTTATTTAATGTTTAAATATCATCCAGAGTTCTTTCAATTACTGATATATTTTCTTGCATATTTATGAATGGATTGATATATCATTAATGAATGGAGTCATGGACAACGGATTTCGGTCCGGAAATTGAGTCCACTGGACAACATGGCTTCGGCCCGGAAAATGAGCCCAATGAACAACGGGTCAAAAGTCCCAAGTATATGGTTCATCTGAACAACGCTCACCGAATATTTCGGTCCGGAGAATGGTTCACTCTGCTCGTAAAATGTGCTCAATTAGAGCCACCAATGTTAATTTATGGCATTTTCATTTATATATTATTTCATTGCATATCATTCAAAATATCTAAATTGTTAT
>NW_027331640.1:0-8276 GCF_022965805.1 Primulina eburnea
TTTGAAGCATCATCGGTTTTATGACAAGCTATAAAATGTGCCATCTTAGAGAATCTATCCACAACAACAAAAATAGAATCCCTTCCCTTTTAGTCCTAGGCACCCCAAAATAAAGTCCATAGAAATGTCAATCCAAGTTCTTTTTAAGAATAGCACGCAAAAGTGTTCCCAAAGTTCTATTGACAACTTCAGTTTGTCCATCCGTTTGAGGATGACAAGTAGTAGAAAACAACAATTTTGTGCCAAGTTTAGCCCATAAAGTCTTCCAAAAGTAACTCAAGAATTTAACATCGCGACCAGAAACAATAGTCCTAGGCATGCCATGCAACCTAACGACTTCTCTAAAGAACAAATCCGCAATGTTTGAAGCATCATCGGTTTTATGACAAGCTATAAAATGTGCCATCTTAGAGAATCTATCCACAACAACAAAAATAGAATCCCTCCCCTTCTTAGTCCTAGGCAACCCCAAAATAAAGTCCATAGAAATGTCAATCCAAGTTCTTTTTAAGAATAGCACGCAAAAGTGTTCCCAAAGTTCTATTGACAACTTCAGTTTGTCCATCCGTTTGAGGATGACAAGTAGTAGAAAACAACAATTTTGTGCCAAGTTTAGCCCATAAAGTCTTCCAAAGTAACTCAAGAATTTAACATCGCGACCAGAAACAATAGTCCTAGGCATGCCATGCAACCTAACGACTTCTCTAAAGAACAAATCCGCAATGTTTGAAGCATCATCGGTTTTATGACAAGCTATAAAATGTGCCATCTTAGAGAATCTATCCACAACAACAAAAATAGAATCCCTCCCCTTCTTGTCCTAGGCGACCCCAAAATAAAGTCCATAGAAATGTCAATCCAAGTTTTTTTAAGAATAGCACGCAAAAGTGTTCCCAAAGTTCTATTGACAACTTCAGTTTGTCCATCCGTTTGAGGATGACAAGTAGTAGAAAACAACAATTTTGTGCCAAGTTTAGCCCATAAAGTCTTCCAAAAGTAACTCAAGAATTTAACATCGCGACCAGAAACAATAGTCCTAGGCATCCATGCAACCTAACGACTTCTCTAAAGAACAAATCCGCAATGTTTGAAGCATCATCGGTTTTATGACAAGCTATAAAATGTGCCATCTTAGAGAATCTATCCACAACAACAAAAATAGAATCCCTCCCCTTCTTAGTCCTAGGCGACCCCAAAATAAAGTCCATAGAAATGTCAATCCAAGTTCTTTTTAAGAATAGCACGCAAAAGTGTTCCCAAAGTTCTATTGACAACTTCAGTTTGTCCATCCGTTTGAGGATGACAAGTAGTAGAAAACAACAATTTTGTGCCAAGTTTAGCCCATAAAGTCTTCCAAAAGTAACTCAAGAATTTAACATCGCGACCAGAAACAATAGTCCTAGGCATGCCATGCAACCTAACGACTTCTCTAAAGAACAAATCCGCAATGTTTGAAGCATCATCGGTTTTATGACAAGCTATAAAATGTGCCATCTTAGAGAATCTATCCACAACAACAAAAATAGAATCCCTCCCCTTCTTAGTCCTAGGACCCCAAAATAAAGTCCATAGAAATGTCAATCCAAGTTCTTTTTAAGAATAGCACGCAAAAGTGTTCCCAAAGTTCTATTGACAACTTCAGTTTGTCCATCCGTTTGAGGATGACAAGTAGTAGAAAACAACAATTTTGTGCCAAGTTTAGCCCATAAAGTCTTCCAAAAGTAACTCAAGAATTTAACATCGCGACCAGAAACAATAGTCCTAGGCATGCCATGCAACCTAACGACTTCTCTAAAGAACAAATCCGCAATTTGAAGCATCATCGGTTTTATGACAAGCTATAAAATGTGCCATCTTAGAGAATCTATCCACAACAACAAAAATAGAATCCCTCCCCTTCTTAGTCCTAGGCGACCCCAAAATAAAGTCCATAGAAATGTCAATCCAAGTTCTTTTTAAGAATAGCACGCAAAAGTGTTCCCAAAGTTTATTGACAACTTCAGTTTGTCCATCCGTTTGAGGATGACAAGTAGTAGAAAACAACAATTTTGTGCCAAGTTTAGCCCATAAAGTCTTCCAAAAGTAACTCAAGAATTTAACATCGCGACCAGAAACAATAGTCCTAGGCATCCATGCAACCTAACGACTTCTCTAAAGAACAAATCCGCAATGTTTGAAGCATCATCGGTTTTATGACAAGCTATAAAATGTGCCATCTTAGAGAATCTATCCACAACAACAAAAATAGAATCCCTCCCCTTCTTAGTCCTAGGCAACCCCAAAATAAAGTCCATAGAAATGTCAATCCAAGTTCTTTTTAAGAATAGCACGCAAAAGTGTTCCCAAAGTTCTATTGACAACTTCAGTTTGTCCATCCGTTTGAGGATGACAAGTAGTAGAAAACAACATTTTGTGCCAAGTTTAGCCCATAAAGTCTTCCAAAGTAACTCAAGAATTTAACATCGCGACCAGAAACAATAGTCCTAGGCATGCCATGCAACCTAACGACTTCTCTAAAGAACAAATCCGCAATGTTTGAAGCATCATCGGTTTTATGACAAGCTATAAAATGTGCCATCTTAGAGAATCTATCCACAACAACAAAAATAGAATCCCTCCCCTTCTTAGTCCTAGGCAACCCCAAAATAAAGTCCATAGAAATGTCAATCCAAGTTCTTTTTAAGAATAGCACGCAAAAGTGTTCCCAAAGTTCTATTGACAACTTCAGTTTGTCCATCCGTTTGAGGATGACAAATAGTAGAAAACAACAATTTTGTGCCAAGTTTAGCCCATAAAGTCTTCCAAAAGTAACTCAAGATTTAACATCGCGACCAGAAACAATAGTCCTAGGCATGCCATGCAACCTAACGACTTCTCTAAAGAACAAATCCGCAATGTTTGAAGCATCATCGGTTTTATGACAAGCTATAAAATGTGCCATCTTAGAGAATCTATCCACAACAACAAAAATAGAATCCCTCCCCTTCTTAGTCCTAGGCACCCCAAAATAAAGTCCATAGAAATGTCAATCCAAGTTCTTTTTAAGAATAGCACGCAAAAGTGTTCCCAAAGTTCTATTGACAACTTCAGTTTGTCCATCCGTTTGAGGATGACAAGTAGTAGAAAACAACAATTTTGTGCCAAGTTTAGCCCATAAAGTCTTCCAAAAGTAACTCAAGAATTTAACATCGCGACCAGAAACAATAGTCCTAGGCATGCCATGCAACCTAACGACTTCTCTAAAGAACAAATCCGCAATGTTTGAAGCATCATCGGTTTTATGACAAGCTATAAAATGTGCCATCTTAGAGAATCTATCCACAACAACAAAAATAGAATCCCTCCCCTTCTTAGTCCTAGGCAACCCCAAAATAAAGTCCATAGAAATGTCAATCCAAGTTCTTTTTAAGAATAGCACGCAAAAGTGTTCCCAAAGTTCTATTGACAACTTCAGTTTGTCCATCCGTTTGAGGATGACAAGTAGTAGAAAACAACAATTTTGTGCCAAGTTTAGCCCATAAAGTCTTCCAAAGTAACTCAAGAATTTAACATCGCGACCAGAAACAATAGTCCTAGGCATGCCATGCAACCTAACGACTTCTCTAAAGAACAAATCCGCAATGTTTGAAGCATCATCGGTTTTATGACAAGCTATAAAATGTGCCATCTTAGAGAATCTATCCACAACAACAAAAATAGAATCCCTCCCCTTCTTAGTCCTAGGCGACCCCAAAATAAAGTCCATAGAAATGTCAATCCAAGTTCTTTTTAAGAATAGCACGCAAAAGTGTTCCCAAAGTTTATTGACAACTTCAGTTTGTCCATCCGTTTGAGGATGACAAGTAGTAGAAAACAACAATTTTGTGCCAAGTTTAGCCCATAAAGTCTTCCAAAAGTAACTCAAGAATTTAACATCGCGACCAGAAACAATAGTCCTAGGCATGCCATGCAACCTAACGACTTCTCTAAAGAACAAATCCGCAATGTTTGAAGCATCATCGGTTTTATGACAAGCTATAAAATGTGCCATCTTAGAGAATCTATCCACAACAACAAAAATAGAATCCCTCCCCTTCTTAGTCCTAGGCAACCCCAAAATAAAGTCCATAGAAATGTCAATCCAAGTTCTTTTTAAGAATAGCACGCAAAAGTGTTCCCAAAGTTCTATTGACAACTTCAGTTTGTCCATCCGTTTGAGGATGACAAGTAGTAGAAAACAACAATTTTGTGCCAAGTTTAGCCCATAAAGTCTTCCAAAAGTAACTCAAGAATTTAACATCGCGACCAGAAACAATAGTCCTAGGCATGCCATGCAACCTAACGACTTCTCTAAAGAACAAATCCGCAATGTTTGAAGCATCATCGGTTTTATGACAAGCTATAAAATGTGCCATCTTAGAGAATCTATCCACAACAACAAAAATAGAATCCCTCCCCTTCTTAGTCCTAGGCGACCCCAAAATAAAGTCCATAGAAATGTCAATCCAAGTTCTTTTTAAGAATAGCACGCAAAAGTGTTCCCAAAGTTCTATTGACAACTTCAGTTTGTCCATCCGTTTGAGGATGACAAGTAGTAGAAAACAACAATTTTGTGCCAAGTTTAGCCCATAAAGTCTTCCAAAAGTAACTCAAGAATTTAACATCGCGACCAGAAACAATAGTCCTAGGCATGCCATGCAACCTAACGACTTCTCTAAAGAACAAATCCGCAATGTTTGAAGCATCATCGGTTTTATGACAAGCTATAAAATGTGCCATCTTAGAGAATCTATCCACAACAACAAAAATAGAATCCCTCCCCTTCTTAGTCCTAGGCAACCCCAAAATAAAGTCCATAGAAATGTCAATCCAAGTTCTTTTTAAGAATAGCACGCAAAAGTGTTCCCAAAGTTCTATTGACAACTTCAGTTTGTCCATCCGTTTGAGGATGACAAGTAGTAGAAAACAACAATTTTGTGCCAAGTTTAGCCCATAAAGTCTTCCAAAGTAACTCAAGAATTTAACATCGCGACCAGAAACAATAGTCCTAGGCATGCCATGCAACCTAACGACTTCTCTAAAGAACAAATCCGCAATGTTTGAAGCATCATCGGTTTTATGACAAGCTATAAAATGTGCCATCTTAGAGAATCTATCCACAACAACAAAAATAGAATCCCTCCCCTTCTTAGTCTAGGCGACCCCAAAATAAAGTCCATAGAAATGTCAATCCAAGTTTTTTTAAGAATAGCACGCAAAAGTGTTCCCAAAGTTCTATTGACAACTTCAGTTTGTCCATCCGTTTGAGGATGACAAGTAGTAGAAAACAACAATTTTGTGCCAAGTTTAGCCCATAAAGTCTTCCAAAAGTAACTCAAGAATTTAACATCGCGACCAGAAACAATAGTCCTAGGCATCCATGCAACCTAACGACTTCTCTAAAGAACAAATCCGCAATGTTTGAAGCATCATCGGTTTTATGACAAGCTATAAAATGTGCCATCTTAGAGAATCTATCCACAACAACAAAAATAGAATCCCTCCCCTTCTTAGTCCTAGGCAACCCCAAAATAAAGTCCATAGAAATGTCAATCCAAGTTCTTTTTAAGAATAGCACGCAAAAGTGTTCCCAAAGTTCTATTGACAACTTCAGTTTGTCCATCCGTTTGAGGATGACAAGTAGTAGAAAACAACAATTTTGTGCCAAGTTTAGCCCATAAAGTCTTCCAAAGTAACTCAAGAATTTAACATCGCGACCAGAAACAATAGTCCTAGGCATGCCATGCAACCTAACGACTTCTCTAAAGAACAAATCCGCAATGTTTGAAGCATCATCGGTTTTATGACAAGCTATAAAATGTGCCATCTTAGAGAATCTATCCACAACAACAAAATAGAATCCCTCCCCTTCTTAGTCCTAGGCACCCCAAAATAAAGTCCATAGAAATGTCAATCCAAGTTCTTTTTAAGAATAGCACGCAAAAGTGTTCCCAAAGTTTATTGACAACTTCAGTTTGTCCATCCGTTTGAGGATGACAAGTAGTAGAAAACAACAATTTTGTGCCAAGTTTAGCCCATAAAGTCTTCCAAAAGTAACTCAAGAATTTAACATCGCGACCAGAAACAACAGTCCTAGGCATGCCATGCAACCTAACGACTTCTCTAAAGAACAAATCCGCAATGTTTGAAGCATCATCGGTTTTATGACAAGCTATAAAATGTGCCATCTTAGAGAATCTATCCACAACAACAAAAATAGAATCCCTCCCTTCTTAGTCCTAGGCGACCCCAAAATAAAGTCCATAGAAATGTCAATCCAAGTTCTTTTTAAGAATAGCACGCAAAAGTGTTCCCAATGTTCTATTGACAACTTCAGTTTGTCCATCCGTTTGAGGATGACAAGTAGTAGAAAACAACAATTTTGTGCCAAGTTTATCCCATAAAGTCTTCCAAAAGTAACTCAAGAATTTAACATCGCGACCAGAAACAATAGTCCTAGGCATCCATGCAACCTAACGACTTCTCTAAAGAACAAATCCGCAATGTTTGAAGCATCATCGGTTTTATGACAAGCTATAAAATGTGCCATCTTAGAGAATCTATCCACAACAACAAAAATAGAATCCCTCCCCTTCTTAGTCCTAGGCAACCCCAAAATAAAGTCCATAGAAATGTCAATCCAAGTTCTTTTTAAGAATAGCACGCAAAAGTGTTCCCAAAGTTCTATTGACAACTTCAGTTTGTCCATCCGTTTGAGGATGACAAGTAGTAGAAAACAACAATTTTGTGCCAAGTTTAGCCCATAAAGTCTTCCAAAAGTAACTCAAGAATTTAACATCGCGACCAGAAACAATAGTCCTAGGCATGCCATGCAACCTAACGACTTCTCTAAAAACAAATCCGCAATGTTTGAAGCATCATCGGTTTTATGACAAGCTATAAAATGTGCCATCTTAGAGAATCTATCCACAACAACAAAAATAGAATCCCTCCCCTTCTTAGTCCTAGGACCCCAAAATAAAGTCCATAGAAATGTCAATCCAAGTTCTTTTTAAGAATAGCACGCAAAAGTGTTCCCAAAGTTCTATTGACAACTTCAGTTTGTCCATCCGTTTGAGGATGACAAGTAGTAGAAAACAACAATTTTGTGCCAAGTTTAGCCCATAAAGTCTTCCAAAAGTAACTCAAGAATTTAACATCGCGACCAGAAACAACAGTCCTAGGCATGCCATGCAACCTAACGACTTCTCTAAAGAACAAATCCGCAATGTTTGAAGCATCATCGGTTTTATGACAAGCTATAAAATGTGCCATCTTAGAGAATCTATCCACAACAACAAAAATAGAATCCCTCCCTTCTTAGTCCTAGGCGACCCCAAAATAAAGTCCATAGAAATGTCAATCCAAGTTCTTTTTAAGAATAGCACGCAAAAGTGTTCCCAAAGTTTATTGACAACTTCTTTGTCCATCCGTTTGAGGATGACAAGTAGTAGAAAACAACAATTTTGTGCCAAGTTTAGCCCATAAAGTCTTCCAAAAGTAACTCAAGAATTTAACATCGCGACCAGAAACAATAGTCCTAGGCGCCATGCAACCTAACGACTTCTCTAAAGAACAATCCGCAATGTTTGAAGCATCATCGGTTTTATGACAAGCTATAAAATGTGCCATCTTAGAGAATCTATCCAACAACAAAAATAGAATCCCTCCCCTTCTTAGTCCTAGGCAACCCCAAAATAAAGTCCATAGAAATGTCAATCCAAGTTCTTTTTAAGAATAGCACGCAAAAGTGTTCCCAAAGTTCTATTGACAACTTCAGTTTGTCCATCCGTTTGAGGATGACAAGTAGTAGAAAACAACAATTTTGTGCCAAGTTTAGCCCATAAAGTCTTCCAAGTAACTCAAGAATTTAACATCGCGACCAGAAACAATAGTCCTAGGCATGCCATGCAACCTAACGACTTCTCTAAAGAACAAATCCGCAATGTTTGAAGCATCATCGGTTTTATGACAAGCTATAAAATGTGCCATCTTAGAGAATCTATCCACAACAACAAAAATAGAATCCCTCCCCTTCCTTGTCTTAGGCGACCCCAAAATAAAGTCCATAGAAATGTCAATCCAAGTTCTTTTTAAGAATAGCACGCAAAAGTGTTCCCAAAGTTCTATTGACAACTTCAGTTTGTCCATCCGTTTGAGGATGACAAGTAGTAGAAAACAACAATTTTGTGCCAAGTTTAGCCCATAAAGTCTTCCAAAAGTAACTCAAGAATTTAACATCGCGACCAGAAACAATA
>NW_027331641.1:0-4249 GCF_022965805.1 Primulina eburnea
ATACTCAATTAGGAGGGGACGAGAGTGGGGAACGACATGTTGAGGACCGGAGTTAGTCCACAGCTATTGATAAGGTTGCAGTAATCAAGAACGGATTAAGATTTGCTCAGGATCGACAGGCTAGTTATGCGAACACCACGGTCGACCTCTTCAATTTCAGCCAGGTGAGAAAGTGTTTCTCCGAGTTTCGCCTTTTCGCAGGATTTTGAGATTTGGTCTCAAAGGTAAGCTGTCTCCGAGATTTTTATTGGTCCATTTGAATATTGGAAAGCGTGGAGATTTGGCTTACAAGACTTGCCATTTCCGCCGTACCTATCAAGTATTCATGATGTGTTCCACGTATCTTTGTTGAGACGATATGTAGCAGATGAGTCTCACATCTTACATCCCTCTGAAGTTCAACTTGATTCAGATTTGTCTTACGTAGAACGACCAGTTCGGATTCTAGATCGCAAAGACAAGGTGTTGCGGAATAAGATCATTCCTCTTGTCTTAGTTCAGTGGCAGCGCAGAGGCACTGAAGAAGCTACTGGGAACTAGAGAGTCGTATGCGGTCAGAGCATCCAGAGTTTGTTCTAGTTATAGTATTTTCAGTTATGATTGTAATTTCAGTTGTACTTTCGGTTGTAATTCATTCTAAGTTGAATGTATTGTTGTTCAGAATTGTCATTCTTCAGTCACGATTTCGCGGACGAAATCCTTTTTAGGGGGGGAGAATGTAGTATTCCCGATGCCTAATTTGAGTTAATTATTGGATTAATTATATTTCGGTGGGATCGGAAGGACCGAACAGGGTTCGGATCGTCCGATCAGGGTTCGGATCGTCCCGAACAGGATTCGGATCGTCCGAGCCAGGTGGCTGGACCCGTGGAAGACATCGCAGGATTCGGATCGTCCGATCAGGGTTCGGATCGTCCGAGACAGGTGGCTGGACACGTAAGAAGACATGCAGGGTTCGGATCGTCCGAAGTGGTACCGGATCGGATCTTCCGAAGTGGATCGGATCTTCCGATCGTTGCTCTATAATAGAGGCGCGAGGGCTTCACTTTTACTCGCCAATTCCGAGTGTTCCAGAGCGTTTTAGTCGTTTCTGATAGGTTTCTAGTCTTTTCCCGAGGTTAAGGCACTAGCGGGGAGCTACTGGTTTGTAGCGGAGCTGTGCTCTAGTTGGGAGTTAGAGGCATCGGTGGGCTGACTACGGACGCAGGCTTGATTCTAGGGCTGATTGCTAGGATCTACTTGGTTTGAGGTACGAAAGTACTATCCGAGATATCCTGGTCGAGTATACATTTATTATGTGTTGCATGATTATTTGCTGCATTGATATATGTCATATGATGCATGCTATTATGTCACGCTTATTGCTGCATGTTACATTTCATCTTGAGCCGTATCTCTTTCGAGATAGCCTTTATTGTTGAGCTGTATCTCTTTCGAGATAAGCTATATCTTGTGGGGGCCGCTCAGCCCTGTCTTGTGGACGCTATGGACACCGAGAGTACACAGTGACCGACGGGTCCGGAGGGCTTCGGTGATCCGGGACATTTTAGGTCCACGTCTGATCTTGTAGTGGATGCAGTGACCCAGAGGAGTACCGCGCGGCACTATCCACTTGGCGCCTCTAGACTGAGCATATTGAGATCTTTTGTGACTCCTATTTCTTGGACTACCCTGGTATCATATCATAGCATGTGCATTTCATATAGGCTTGTATACTCATGCTTTTGTACTGGGCGTTCTTATCGCTCATGTCCTCGGTTTTGTTTATCTTGGACACCCCATTTCCCACGGGGCAGGCCTCAGGAGGAGGATGATGAGGACGTGGAGTAGCCGGTTGGTTTAGTTCTTCAGTACTGTTTGATTCGATATGGTTGTACCGCATATTTTTATTCTGAGTTATTCTGGACTTCATTTGGGTTGTATAACTATCGTTTGTTGACTTTTTCCGCCATTATCTCTGATTGTTATTATTTAAGTTAATTGCATGCTTAATTCTTGATTAGTAGGTGATTCTGGAACGGGTCACTACAGTGCGTGAGTCCTTCTCACACATACACACCCAATTTACACCTTTCTCATGTGTTCTAGTCCGATCCGTTCCGTTTATATTTTCCGTAATTAATTAATAAATCATTTCAGATTAATTCCAGATTACGGTAATCATACCCAAATCATTTCAGATTACTATAATCAAATTCTTGGGCATTACATTTCTCCCCCTCTTAGATCTGAGTTCGTCCTCGAACTCTAACTAAATTACTTACGATCTATCAGAAGAAATGTATAACAAGGTTTAACATCCAAACTCATTTCCTTAACATCATTCTGAGGTATTTTCCTTTCCCGGATCTTGACTCCAAACGGAAAATACTCATTCAAGAAGTATAATGTCATAATACTACTTGAAATGATTCATGACATAATCAATCGTAAAATATTGGCTATACAGCATCCGTATATGCCAATCACTAGTTCTATAACAAATCAGTATCCTCATTTATCAATCATAATCAAGGATATATTAAATTTCTGGCTCCAATTACCAATCGTCATCTTCCGACATTGGCCTATGTCAAAGTAAATTCCGAGCTGTTTTCATTTTTCCTTCTGAATCATACTCCTGATTCTATCAAATCAAATCTCAGAGATCCTTCATACAACGGAAATTAACAGTTCTCACTGTACCAAAATCTTCCAAGAATGCTATCTCAATACGCATTTGATAGCTATCGTCGTATGAAAATTCATAAATAACACTCAGTTATTTCAACTAGTGCTAAAATCACGCACTACAACTACTGAATATCCTCCAGTATCATGATAGTTCGCTCCGACTATCCTTCAATTATGCACAATAAGGAAAAGAGTTAACTATATATACTGCCAAAAATATAAAAGCAACCAAACTTCTGGTATGATATATTCAACTTTGGCATTCAATATAATCTGACCTCTGTTCCAGCACAATTTCAGTCGTCTAATAGTATCTGTACATCGTCCTGTACACATAATAGAGGCAGATTCGAACAATCTGTCATTCATAATCACATCACCGTACAATCAAAACAAGAATTCAGTAGTGTTATCACATAATTTATAGAAATGCACTCCCATTTCTATTCGAGAATCGACAATCAAGATAATTAATCTCTTTGTCTCTATCTTTCTATCTTCAACTGTTCTGTTACCGAAAAGAATACTGAATCGATCACTGTGCACTTCTGACCCTGTCTGTCATTCCAGATTCGGAATATTCGGCACAAACAAGATATATATATAACAGTAATACCTACCTGATGTTCTGATCGACGCTCAGATTCGGTTGCACTGTATAGAATCACAATAATATATCACAATCGGTATCATATACGGATTCAGAATAACACCAATATCGAATAACACCGATTCGAATGTATCACATCTTCAAGTCTTTTAGATCAACTGCTATATCTTCTTCGAATGTAATGTCCCCCAAACAATATAATCTGTCTCAATACTGTTTTAGAACAATAACAATTCGCAAGCAATTCCAAAACAATAATCGGATATAAGATTCTACCAACTCCAGAAAATATAACTATCTGATATTGCTGTTGTTTCAGTCAGTAATCACTGTCCTCAACTATCTTTATATCCAAACCATTTGTATACAATAATCTGAACTAACTCCCAGATTATTCCATACAAGATATTCAATTCAATCAATCTTATCACGAGTATATCAACGCATCATAATACAACGGTCTAAAATCATCAGAATACTTCTGAATACAGGATTCATCAACCCATAACAGAACTGAGATATCTCATCGAGAAATTCATATTCAGATATAACTCTAACTCTCCAAGCCATAATCATCAAACTGCTATCTCAATTCTTTCAATTTATTCAGTATTATTTTATACAGAATTCTAAAATAACACCAGTACCTGGTATAAAATCAAGGCTGTAAATCAATCTCCCCTCTGATAGACCAAGCAAATCTAAAATCAAAATCTGCGAGACTATAGCAATCTCCTGCTATCGACAAATCAGCTCCTGATATGCTCAATTTCAGTAATCAACTGAATATCTAAGGAATTACTCCATTTCCTTTCGATAATCAATCATCAAGTCATAGAGTACGGATATCAAGGAATTCAAAATCGAGAATTCTTACCGTACATTATTTATTCTTTGGCCATTTCATTTCAGGTCAAATCTCACCATCTCCTGGCAAGAATCTATACTCACTCTGTACTTGTTTAT